>NC_074668.1:4189654-4269654 GCF_029448725.1 Salvelinus fontinalis | reverse complement strand
TCAGGGGACCACAGGCCGTATCTCAACACTCCAAACTCATTCCTTCCCCTCACCACCTCACAGAGTCAGGGGACCACAGGCCGTATCTCAACACTCCAAACTCATTCCTTCCCCTCACTACCTCACAGAGTCAGGAGGCCACAGGCCGTATCTCAACACTCCAAACTCATTCCTTCCCCTCACTACCTCACAGAGTCAGGGGGCCACAGGCCGTATCTCAACACTCCAAACTCATTCCTTCCCCTCACTACCTCACAGAGTCAGGGGGCCACGGGCCGTATCTCAACACTCCAAACTCATTCCTTCCCCTCACCACCTCACAGAGTCAGGGGACCACAGGCCGTATCTCAACACTCCAAACTCATTCCTTCCCCTCACAGAGTCAGGGGGCCACAGGCCGTATCTCAACACTCCAAACTCATTCCTTCCCCTCACTACCTCACAGAGTCAGGAGGCCACAGGCCGTATCTCAACACTCCAAACTCATTCCTTCCCCTCACTACCTCACAGAGTCAGGGGGCCACAGGCCGTATCTCAACACTCCGAACTCATTCCTTCCCCTCACTACCTCACAGAGTCAGGAGGCCACAGGCCGTATCTCAACACTCCAAACTCATTCCTTCCCCTCACAGAGTCAGGGGGCCACAGGCCGTATCTCAACACTCCAAACTCATTCCTTCCCCTCACAGAGTCAGGAGGCCACAGGCCGTATCTCAAATGTCAGTCTTGGTTTCCTTTCCTCAAATCCTTTCCTTTTCTCCTTTCCTTTCTGTGCACTGACCTGGGAAGGAAGGAAGGAATTCTACAGCTGTCTGTCTGTCTGTCTTTCTGCCTGTCTGCCTGCCTGTCTGTCTGTCTGCCTGCCTGCCTGCCTGTCTGTCTGTCTGTCTGTCTGTCTGTCTGTCTGTCTGCTGCATCAGTATAGACATAACTAGGAAACATAGCGAGGAGTTTTTCTTACAGGCACAGGGTTAAGGGTTAAGGGTTAAGGGTTAAGGGTCAAACCACACACTACTACTCAAACCCCTTCAGTTGCCTCCTCTGCCCACTGTAACGATCGTCGTAATCCTCCTCCTCGGACGAGGAGGAGAGGCGAGAAGGATCAGACCAATATGCAGAGTGATTAGTGTCCATGATTATTTAATGAAAACAGACTGAACACTTAACATACAAAAACAACAAACGTGACAAACCGCAAACAGTCCCGTGTGGTGCTAACACAGACACGCGATACAACCACCCACAGCCACTACGTGAATCACAGGCTGCCTAAGTATGATTCTCAATCAGGGACAACGATTGACAGCTGTCTCTGATTGAGAATCATACCCGGCCGAACACAAACAACCCAACAAGACAATAACACCTCGACAACCCACCCCAACTCACGCCCTGACCAACTAAATAAACACAAGACAAAGGAAAAACAGGTCAGGAACGTGACACCCACAGTAACTCGGTATGGAGAAAACTATTTTATAGACCTGCCTCTGCCTCTCATCCTCCTCCCTTGAGTCTAAATACTTAACTCGCTACAGAGTTTAGAACACTCTGATACCGGGTGTTAATCAGTGTCACAGAATTAACTATTAAACATTGTATATTAAAATCCTCTTCGCGTTACTCTCCCATGGAGAATGTTGTGGCTGTGGTTAATGTTCTGGTATATTGCCGATTTTGTATTTCCTATCTTCCGGCTGCGTGCTTCAGATTAATTTATTCCCCACCGATCGTCTGGGGTCTTAAAACAAGCTAAACAAGAAGCATGTGATGTGTCCGGTCAGAGGAGATGTTAATAAATATCTAATGTAATGTGTCCGGTCAGGGGCCCGAGGTGACGTTCATTAGGATCTTAATGGGATTCAAACGGTATAATGGAGGTATGTTGAAACAAAGTCCAGGTCATGAGGTTAAAATGTTCCACGTAGATATATTTCTGGTCACCTTTCTAGACTTCCATATGGAAAGGTGATTGTAGATAAGGTGAAAATATCACTTGACAAGAAGGCTCCTTAAATATCTCATATAACAAAGAGGGTGTGTTTACAAATGCCCGAATATTTTGTAAATTGATGTAACCTTTATCGAACCAAGATATTAATAATGAATATCAATATTAGTCCCATTGAGGTCAGAAGACCTCTTTTCCCAGGGAGATGGAAACATGGTGGTCTGTGTCAGCGTTGGGGTCAATTAGAATTTAAGTCAGTCAATTCAGGTAGTAACTTCAATATACTTTATATACACTGCTCAAAAAAATAAAGGGAACACTTAAACAACACAATGTAACTCCAAGTCTTAATATTTAATAAGAATGTTTCATTCAATCAGATCTAGGATGTGTTATTTTAGTGTTCCCTTTATTTTTTTTGAGCAGTGTATATATACTGTACCAGTCACAAGTTTGGATACACCTACTCATTCAAGGGTTTTTCTTTCTTTTTTACTATTTTCTAAATTGTAGAATAATAGCGAAGACATCAAAACTATGAAATAACACATATGGAATCATGTAGTAACCAACAAAAGTGTTAAACAAATCAAAGTAGTCGTCACGCCCACTGACCTAAGAGATCCATTTATTTCTCTATTTGGTTAGGTCAGGGTGTGATTAGGGTGGGCATTCTATTTTTTTGTTTTCTATGTTGGCCGGGTATGGTTCCCAATCAGAGGCAGCTGTGTATCGTTGTCTCTGATTGGGGATCATATTTAGGCAGCCTTTTTTCCCACCTGCTGTTTGTGGGATCTTGTTTTTGTGTAGTGGCTGTGAACACTGCTTTTACTTCACGTTTTGGGTTGTTCTGTATTGTGTTTTTGGTGAGTTTCATTTATTAAAACATGTGGATCTCTACGCACGCCGCGCCTTGGTCCATTTATGCAAACGATCGTGACAGTAGTCATCCTTTGCCTTGATGACATCTTTGCACACTCTTGGCGTTCTCTCAACCAGCTTCATGAGGAATGCTTTTCCAAGAGTCTTGAAAGAGTTCCCACATATGCTGAGCACTTTTTGGCTGATTTTCCTTCACTCTGCGGTCCAATTCATCCCAAAACATCTCAATTGAGGTTGAGGTCGGGGGATTGTGGAGGCCAGGTCATCGGACGCAGCACTCCATCACTCTCCTTCTTGGTCAAATAGTCCTTACACAGCCTGGAGGTGTGTTGGGTCATTGTCCTGTTGAAAAACAAATGATAGTCCTACTGAGCGTAAACCAGATGGGATGGCGTATCACTGCAGAATGCTGTGGTAGACATGCTGGTTAAGTAGTGCATTGAACTCTAAATAAATCACTGACAGTGTCACCAGCAAAGCACCATCACACCTCCATGCTTCACGGTGGGAACCACACATGAGGAATCATCCATTCACCAACTCTGCGTCTCGCAAAGAAACGGTGGTTGGAACCAAAAATCTCAAATTTGGACTCATCAGACCAAAGGACAGATTTCCACTGGTCTAATGTCCATTGCTTGTTTCTTAGCACAAGCAAGTCTCTTCTTATTATTGGTGTCCTTTAGTAGTGGTTTCTTTGCAGCAATTCGACCATGATGGCCTGATTCACACAGTCTCCTCTGAACAATTGATGTTGAGATGTGTCTTACTTAAACTCTGTGAAGCATTTATTTGGGCTACAATCTGAGGTGCAGTTAACTCTAATGAACTTGTCTTCTGCAGCAGAGGTAACTCTGGGTCTTCCTTTCATGTGGCGGAACCGTATGAGAGACAGTTTCATCATAGTGTTTGATGGTTTTTGCGAATGCACTTGAATTAACTTGCAAAGTTCTTCTGTATTGACTGACCTTCATGTCTTAAAGTAATGATGGACTGTCGTTTCTCTTTGCTTATTTGTGCAGTTCATGCCATAATATGGACTTGGTATTTTATCAAATAGGGCTATCTTCTGTATACTACCCCTACCTTGTCACAATACAACTGACTGGCTCAAACACATTAAGACGGAATGAAATTCCACAAATTAACTTTTAACAAGGCACACCTCTTAATTTAAATGCATTCCATTATTCTACAATGTAGAAAATAGTAAAAATAAAGAAAAACCCTGGAATGAGTAGGTGTGTCCAAACTTTTGACTGGTACTGTATATATATATATATATATATATATATATATATATATATATATATTATGAATAACTTTTGGAATAAATATTCCCCCTTTTCAGTTTATAGAGAAATCATCGAAAATAAATCCCCTTTTTGCAATTATTGAATTGGAATTTCAGTTGACCTTCTGAAATGATTGCCTTCAATTAGACCTGACCCCAACCCTGGTCTGTGTTGCTAATAGTATGGAGAGGGAGATCTACACCCTAATGGCTAGATGAAAGGAACACAAGGTCAAAGGTCAATGTTCTTACCTGTGAGGTGGAGCCAGATCCAACAGGAGGAAGGGATGACACAGAGACATGAGAAGAAAAGAGAGAAGAAATGAACATTAGACCGATATACATTAAGTGTAATAGCAACCATCTAAAACTGAAATACAGTGAGACACTTGATTTTGAGGAAAATACATGTTCGCTACAGTGCTGTTCGACTCTTGCAATGTTCATTTTCATCAGAAAATGTAATAAAAAGAGTATTGAGATGAATTTGTTTCAAGTCTTAGGGACTCAAATAAATGGCTGTATTTGCTTTCATGAAAGGCCTTATAGTTAGAAGGAGACCTTGAAACCTACTAGTAAGAATGAGTTGCTATTCTGCTGTTCAGACTATAACGGTCATCGTTGCATGAAGAAGTGGACCAAAGCGCAGCGTGGTAAGTGTTCATGCTTTTTATTTAAACTGAACACTAAGTAACAAAATAACAAAGTGAATGAACGAAACCGAAACAGTCCTGTCAGGTGCAGAAACACAAAACAGAAAATAACTACCCACAAAGCATCGGTGGGGAAAAGCTACCTAAGTATGGTTCCTTAATCAGAGACAACGATAGACAGCTGTCCCTGATTGAGAACCATACCCGGCCAAACAACAAAGAAATACAAAACATAGAAAAAGGGAACATAGAATGCCCACCCAAATCACACCCTGACCAAACCAAAATAGAGACATAAACAGCTCTCTACGGTCAGGGCGTGACAATAAGTGTAGAAGTTGTCACTTTATCTCTTTTCTGCAGGGGAGATGATTCCGTGTTAAAACCACATAATACAGCACTCAGAAAACACACACACACATTCTTTATTTTGTAGCTTATATCACGAGCAACAGTTACAAAATGAAGAAGTGTTTTTTTGTAAGATGCCAGGGTGGTGTTATTACAAAAGCTAGTTTATGGCAGCAATGGTATGGTGGTATAACTGTTTAAAAGCTCATCTTCCTTTAACACTGTGGGTATAACTGACAGCGCTTCAGATACACTACCGTTCAAAAGTTTGGGGTCACTTAAAAAATGCATTTGTTTTTGAAAGAGAAAGCTTTTTTTTTGTTGTCCATTTAAAATAACATCAAATTGATCAGAAATACAGCGTAGACATTGTTAATGTTGTAAATTACTATTGTAGCTGGAAACAGCAGATTTTTTCATGGAAAATCTACATAGGCGTACAGAGGCCCATTCTCAGCAACCATCACTCCTGTGTTCTAATGGCACGTTGTGTTAGATAATCCAAGTTTATCATTTTAAAAAGGAAACCCTTTTTTTTTAGAAAACCCTTTTGCAATTATGTTAGCACAGCTGAGAACTGTTGTTCTGATTAAAGAAGCAATAAAACTGGCCTTCTTTAGACTAATTGAGTAGATCTTTCGGGTAGTTATCTGGATAATCAGCATTTGCGGGTTTGATTACAGGCTAAAAATGGCCAGGAACAAAGATATTTCTTCTGAACTCATCAGTCTATTATTGTTCTGAGAAATGAAGGCTATTCCATGCAAGAAATTGCCAAGAAACTGAAGATATCACACAACGCTGTGTACTACTCCCTTCACAGAACAACGCAAACTGGCCCTAACCAGAATAGAAAGAGGAGTGGGAGGCCTCGGTGCACAACTGAGCAAGCGGACAAGTACATTAGAGTGTCTAGTTTGAGAAACAGACACCTCACAAGTCCTCAACCGGCAGCTTCATTAAATAGTACCCGCAAAACACCAGTCTCAACATCAACAGTGAAGAGCCGACTCCGGGATGCTGACCATCTAGGCAGAGTTGAAAAGAAAAAGCCATATCTTGGACTGGCCAATAAAAATAAAAGATTAAGATGGGCAAAATAACACAGACACTAGACAGAGGAAGATTGGGAAAAAAAGTGTTATGGACAGATGAATCTAAGTTTGAGGTGTTCGGATCACAAAGGTGGACATTCGTGAGACGCAGAAAAAACGAAAAGATGCTGGAGGAGTGGTTCACGCCATCTGTCAAGCATGGTGGAGGCAATGTGATGGTCTGGGGGTGCTTTGATGGTTGATGCCATCTGTCAAGCATGGTGGAGGCAATGTGATGGTCTGGGGGTGCTTTGGTGGTGGTATAGTGGGAGATTTGTACAGGGTCAAAGGGATCTTGAAGAAGGAAGGCTATCACTCCATTTTGCAACGCCATGCACTAAATTGGAGCCAATTTCCTCCAACAAAAGGACAATGACCCAAAGCACAGCTCCAAACTATGCAAGAACTATTTAGGGAAGAAGCAGTCAGCTGGTATTCTGTCTATATTGGAGTGGCCAGCACAGTCACCGGATCTCAACCCTATTGAGCTGTTGTGGGAGCAGCTTGACCGTATGGTACGTAAGAAGTGCCCATCAAGCCAATCCAACTTGTGGGAGGTGCTTCAGGAAGCATGGGGTGAAATCTCTTCAGATTACCTCATCAAATTGACACCTAAAATACCAAAGGTCTACAATGCTGTCATTGCTGCAAATGGAGGATTCTTTGACGAAAGCAAAGTTTGAAGGACACAATTATTATTTCAATTAAAAATCATTATTTATAAACCTTGTCAACGTCTTGACTATATTTCCTATTCATTTTGCAACTCATTTCATGTATGTTTTCATGGAAAACAAGGACATTTCTAAGTGACCTGTAACGATGTGTGCTGAGAGTCGGGAAGCAAGTTCAGGGAGCGAGTGTTTTTAATAAAATAAACGGAACATAAAACAAAACAAGAAACACTAACAGCACACAGACAGGAAACAGAAAGAGAAACAATGACTCCTGGGGAAGGAACCAAAGGGAGTGATATAAATATAAAGGGCAGGTAATCAAGGAGGTGATGGCGTCCAGGTGTGTGCCATAACGAGCAGCCTGGTGACCTAGAGGCCGGAGAGGGAGCACATTTGACATGACCCCAAACTTTTGAACGGTAGTGTACATTCTAATATTTAACACTGTGTGTGTGACTGAAAAACTCTTCAGATACATTCTAATATTTAACACTGTGTGTGTGACTGAAAAACTCTTCAGATACATTTTAATATTTAACACTGTGGGTGTGACTGACAACCCTTCAGATACATTCTAATATTTAACACTGTGGGTGTGACTGACAACACTTCAGATACATTTTAATATTTAACACTGTGGGTGTGACTGACAACCCTTCAGATACATTCTAATATTTAACACTGTGGGTGTGACTGACAACACTTCAGATACATTCTAATATTTAACACTGTGGGTGTGACTGACAACACTTTAGATACATTATAATATTTAACACTGAAATAGAAGATTCTCAAACATTCACAAAAAGAACATACTTCCATGAGCAGCACTTTTAACTTTTTCATTTTAACAGATTTTTACAGATTTTTCTGTCTGCTGTGTTCTCTACCATGGATACCATATATAGAGACCATTTCTTCCATGGATACTATATATAGGGCTCCCGAGTGGCGCAGAGGTCTAAGGCACTGCATCTCAGTGCAAGAGGCATCACTACAATCCCTGGTTCGAAACCAGGCTGTATCACATCCGGCCGTGATTGGGAGTCCCATTCGGCGGAGCACAATTATCCCAGCGTCGTCCGGGTTTGGCCTGCATAAGAATTTGTTCTTATGCAACTGACTTGCCTAGTTAAATTAAAATTTAGAGACCATATCTAGCATTGATACCAGAACATATATGGGCTCTTGAATGAGAACAACAGATCAGACATTGTGTGTAAATCTACAAAACGGACCGCTTGAGTAAGATGTTCAGTGGTTACGACTCAACCGCTCTTATTTCCACTTAACCATATAGTGCCAAACAAGACATTCAACCATTGGTGCAATTTCCTTCCTGAGGGAAAGTGTGTGAAACACATTAGCCAGCTATGGAAACAGTCCTTATAAAAAAGTGTGTAGCCTTCTAACTAATGCTCCGTAACATAATGAACCGAAACATACTGCGTGGCCTTCTAACTAATGCTCTTTAATATAATGAACCAAAACATACTGCGTGGCCTTCTAACTAATGCTCTTTAATATAATGAACCAAAACATACTGCGTGGCCTTCTAACTAATGCTCCGTAATATAATGAACCAAAACATACTGCGTGGCCTTCTAACTAATGCTCTTTAATATAATGAACCAAAACATACTGCGTGGCCTTCTAACTAATGCTCCGTAATATAATGAACCAAAACATACTGCGTGGCCTTCTAACTAATGCTCTTTAATATAATGAACCGAAACATACTGCGTGGCCTTCTAACTAATGCTCTTTAATATAATGAACCAAAACATACTGCGTGGCCTTCTAACTAATGCTCTTTAATATAATGAACCAAAACATACTGCGTGGCCTTCTAACTAATGCTCTTTAACATAATGAACCGAAACATACTGCGTGGCCTTCTAACTAATGCTCTTTAATATAATGAACCAAAACATACTGTGTGGCCTTCTAACTAATGCTCTTTAATATAATGAACCAAAACATACTGTGTGGCCTTCTGACTAATGCTCCTTAATATAATGAACCAAAACATACTGCGTGGCCTTCTAACTAATGCTCTAACTAATGCTCTTTAATATAATGAACCAAAACGTACTGTGTGGCCTTCTAACTAATGCTCTAACTAATGCTCTTTAATATAATGAACCAAAACATATTGCGTGGCCTTCTAACTAATGCTCTTTAATATAATGAACCAAAACATACTGCGTGGCCTTTTGACTAATGCTCTTTAATATAATGAACCAAAACATACTGCGTGGCCTTTTGACTAATGCTCTTTAATATAATGAACCAAAACATACTGCGTGGCCTTCTGACTAATGCTCTTTAACATAATGAACCAAAACATACTGCGGGGCCTTCTAACTAATGCTCTTTAATAACATAATGAACCGAAACATACTGCGTGGCCATCTAACTAATGATCTTTAATATAATGAACCAAAACATACTGCGTGGCCTTCTAACTAATGCTCTTTAATATAATGAACCAAAACATACTGCGGGGCCTTCTAACTAATGCTCTTTAATAACATAATGAACCGAAACATACTGCGTGGCCATCTAACTAATGCTCTTTAACATAATGAACCGAAACATACTGCGTGGCCATCTAACTAATGCTCTTTAACATTATGAACCAAAACATACTGCGTGGCCTTCTGACTAATGCTCTTTAACATTATGAACCAAAACATACTAGGTGGCCTTCTAACTAATGCTCTTTAATATAATGAACCAAAAAATACTGCGTGGCCTTCTAACTAATGCTCTTTAATATAATGAATCAAAACATACTGCGTGGCCTTCGAACTAATGCTCTTTAACATAATGAACCAAAACATACTGCGAGGCCTTCTAACTAATGCTCTTTAACATAATGAACCAAAACATACTGCGTGGCCTTCTAACTAATGCTCTTTAATAACATAATGAACCAAAACATACTGCGTGGCCTTCTAACTAATGCTCTTTAATATAATGAACCAAAACATACTGCGTGGCCTTCTAACTAATGCTCTTTAACATAATAAACCAAAACATACTGCGTGGCCTTCTGACTAATGCTCCGTAACATAATGAACCAAAACATACTGCGTGGCCTTCTAACTAATGCTCTTTAATAACATAATGAACCAAAACATACTGTGTGGCCTTCTAACTAATGCTCCGTAACATAATGAACCAAAACATACTGTGTGGCCTTCTAACTAATGCTCTTTAATATAATGAACCAAAACATACTGCGAGGCCTTCTGACTAATGCTCCTTAACATAATGATCCAAAACATACTGCGTGGCCTTCTAACTAATGCTCTTTAATAACATAATGAACCAAAACATACTGTGTGGCCTTCTAACTAATGCTCTTTAACATAATGAACCGAAACATACTGCGTGGCCTTCTAACTAATGCTCTTTAATATAATGAACCAAAACATACTGCGTGGCCTTCTAACTAATGCTCTTTAATATAATGAACCAAAACATACTGCGTGGCCTTCTAACTAATGCTCTTTAATATAATGAACCAAAACATACTGCGGGGCCTTCTAACTAATGCTCTTTAATAAGATAATGAACCGAAACATACTGCGTGGCCATCTAACTAATGCTCTTTAACATAATGAACCAAAACATACTGCGTGGCCTTCTAACTAATGCTCTTTAATATAATGAACCAAAACATACTGCGTGGCCTTCTAACTAATGCTCTTTAATATAATGAACCGAAACATACTGCGTGGCCTTCTGACTAATGCTCTTTAACCTTATGAACCAAAACATACTAGGTGGCCTTCTAACTAATGCTCTTTAACATTATGAACCAAAACATACTGCGTGGCCTTCTGACTAATGCTCTTTAACATTATGAACCAAAACATACTAGGTGGCCTTCTGACTAATGCTCTTTAATAACATAATGAACCAAAACATACTGCGTGGCCTTCTGACTAATGCTCTTTAATAACATAATGAACCAAAACATACTAGGTGGCCTTCTGACTAATGCTCTTTAATAACATTATGAACCGAAACATACTGCGTGGCCTTCTGACTAATGCTCTTTAACCTTATGAACCAAAACATACTAGGTGGCCTTCTAACTAATGCTCTTTAATATAATGAACCAAAACATACTGCGTGGCCTTCTAACTAATGCTCTTTAATATAATGAATCAAAACATACTGCGTGGCCTTCGAACTAATGCTCTTTAACATAATGAACCAAAACATACTGCGAGGCCTTCTAACTAATGCTCTTTAACATAATGAACCAAAACATACTGCGTGGCCTTCTAACTAATGCTCTTTAATAACATAATGAACCAAAACATACTGCGTGGCCTTCTAACTAATGCTCTTTAATATAATGAGCCAAAACATACTGCGTGGCCTTCTAACTAATGCTCTTTAACATAATAAACCAAAACATACTGCGTGGCCTTCTGACTAATGCTCCGTAACATAATGAACCAAAACATACTGCGTGGCCTTCTAACTAATGCTCTTTAATAACATAATGAACCAAAACATACTGTGTGGCCTTCTAACTAATGCTCCGTAACATAATGAACCAAAACATACTGTGTGGCCTTCTAACTAATGCTCTTTAATATAATGAACCAAAACATACTGCGAGGCCTTATGACTAATGCTCCTTAACATAATGATCCAAAACATACTGCGTGGCCTTCTAACTAATGCTCTTTAATAACATAATGAACCAAAACATACTGTGTGGCCTTCTAACTAATGCTCTTTAATAACATAATGAACCAAAACATACTGTGTGGCCTTCTAACTAATGCTCTTTAATATAATGAACCAAAACATACTGTGTGGCCTTCTAACTAATGCTCTTTAATATAATGAACCAAAACATACTGTGTGGCCTTCTAACTAATGCTCTTTAATATAATGAACCAAAACATACTGCGTGGCCTTCTAACTAATGCTCTTTAATATAATGAACCAAAACATACTGTGTGGCCTTCTAACTAATGCTCCTTAACATAATGATCCAAAACATACTGCGTGGCCTTCTAACTAATGCTCTTTAATTAATCATTATCAATAGGATTTCACCACTCTAAACTCACTAAACCCACTAGGTACTATGGTTTGGTTATTGATCATAATCAATAGGATTTCACCACTCTAAACTCACTAAACCCACTAGGTACTATGAACGAACTCCGGGCAACACGCGGCCAGTCGGATAACGAAAAACGACAAGACGGAGATGCATCCAACATGTGCGAACGCCGCCCGGCCAGCGGCGCAGAAAGGTAAACATTCCGCTCTGTGTTTTCTCCAGTTTCTTACGTAGGCTGGCGACCTGCATGATCATGGAAACCACCTCAAGCCAATAATCCTCGGCAAGCAAACAATTGCCACATCGGAACTCTGAGCGATTCAGTTTGTCCCCGAAACAAATCGTAGTAGATACAACTCCTACAGCGCTTGAACCGTTCATTTACTTCTCCAGACAAAGAGGGCTCCATTGGAAAACGAATCTGGGCCTAACGTTGTTAGCTTGATGGCTAACGTCAGCGGCTTAGCTTGTTATGTTGTCGACTACAGTTTTAATCTATAGATGTTATGTTATTGACTATAGTTTTAATCTATAGATGTTGTGTTGTTGTTGACTACAGTTTTAATCTATAGATGTTGTTGTTGACTACCGTTTTAATCTATAGATGTTGTTGTTGACTACAGTTTTAATCTATAGATGTTGTTGTTGTGTTGTTGACTACCGTTTTAATCTATAGATGTTGTTGTTGACTACAGTTTTAATCTATAGATGTTGTTGTGTTGTTATTGACTACAGTTTTAATCTATAGATGTTGTTGTGTTGTTGACTACAGTTTTAATCTATAGATGTTGTTGTGTTGTTGTTGACTACAGTTTTAATCTATAGATGTTGTTGTTGACTACAGTTTTAATCTATAGATGTTGTTGTTGACTACAGTTTTAATCTATAGATGTTGTTGTGGTGTTGTTGACTACAGTTTTAATCTATAGATGTTGTTGTGTTGTTGACTACAGTTTTAATCTATAGATGTTGTTGTGGTGTTGTTGACTACAGTTTTAATCTATAGATGTTGTTGTGGTGTTGTTGACTACAGTTTTAATCTATAGATGTTGTGTTGTTGTTGACTACAGTTTTAATCTATAGATGTTGTGTTGTTGACTACAGTTTTAATCTATAGATGTTGTTGTGTTGTTGACTACAGTTTTAATCTATAGATGTTGTTGTTGACTACAGTTTTAATCTATAGATGTTGTTGTGTTGTTGTTGACTACAGTTTTAATCTATAGATGTTGTGTTGTTGTTGTTGACTACAGTTTTAATCTATAGATGTTGTTGTGTTGTTGTTGACTACAGTTTTAATCTATAGATGTTGTTGTTGACTACAGTTTTAATCTATAGATGTTGTTGTGTTGTTGTTGACTATAGTTTTAATCTATAGATGTTGTTGTTGTGTTGTTGACTACAGTTTTAATCTATAGATGTTGTGTTGTTGACTACAGTTTTAATCTATAGATGTTATGTTGTTGACTACAGTTTTAATCTATAGATGTTGTTGTTGACTACAGTTTTAATCTATAGATGTTGTTGTGTTGTTGTTGACTACAGTTTTAATCTATAGATGTTGTTGTTGTGTTGTTGACTACAGTTTTAATCTATAGATGTTGTGTTGTTGACTACAGTTTTAATCTATAGATGTTGTTGTTGTGTTGTTGACTACAGTTTTAATCTATAGATGTTGTGTTGTTGACTACAGTTTTAATCTATAGATGTTGTTGTGTTGTTGACTACAGTTTTAATCTATAGATGTTGTTGTGTTGTTGACTACAGTTTTAATCTATAGATGTTGTGTTGTTGACTACAGTTTTAATCTATAGATGTTGTTGTTGACTACAGTTTTAATCTATAGATGTTGTTGTGTTGTTGTTGACTACAGTTTTAATCTATAGATGTTGTTGTGTTGTTGTTGACTACAGTTTTAATCTATAGATGTTGTTGTTGACTACAGTTTTAATCTATAGATGTTGTTGTGTTGTTGACTACAGTTTTAATCTATAGATGTTGTTATGTTGTTGTTGACTACAGTTTTACTCTATAGATGTTGTTGTGTTGTTGTTGACTACAGTTTTAATCTATAGATGTTGTTATGTTGTTGACTACAGTTTTAATCTATAGATGTTGTGTTGTTGTTGACTACAGTTTTAATCTATAGATGTTGTTATGTTGTTGACTACAGTTTTAATCTATAGATGTTGTTGTGTTGTTGACTACATTTTACTCTATAGATGTTGTTGTGTTGTTATTGACTACAGTTTTAATCTATAGATGTTGTTGTGTTGTTGTTGACTACAGTTTTAATCTATAGATGTTGTGTTGTTGTTGACTACAGTTTTAATCTATAGATGTTGTGTTGTTGACTACAGTTTTAATCTATAGATGTTGTTGTGTTGTTGACTACAGTTTTAATCTATAGATGTTGTTATGTTGTTGACTACAGTTTTAATCTATAGATGTTGTTGTGTTGTTGACTACAGTTTTAATCTATAGATGTTGTTGTGTTGTTGACTACAGTTTTAATCTATAGATGTTGTTGTGTTGTTGTTGACTACAGTTTTAATCTATAGATGTTGTTGTGTTGTTGTTGACTACAGTTTTAATCTATAGATGCTGTTGTTGACTACAGTTTTAATCTATAGATGTTGTGTTGTTGTTGTTGACTACAGTTTTAATCTATAGATGCTGTTGTGTTGTTGTTGACTACAGTTTTAATCTATAGATGTTGTGTTGTTGACTACAGTTTTAATCTATAGATGTTGTGTTGTTGACTACAGTTTTAATCTATAGATGTTGTTGTTGACTACAGTTTTAATCTATAGATGTTGTTGTGTTGTTGACTACAGTTTTAATCTATAGATGTTGTTGTGTTGTTGTTGACTACAGTTTTAATCTATAGATGTTGTTGTTGACTACAGTTTTAATCTATAGATGTTGTTGTGTTGTTGACTACAGTTTTAATCTATAGATGTTGTTGTGTTGTTGTTGACTACAGTTTTAATCTATAGATGTTGTTGTATTGTTGACTACAGTTTTAATCTATAGATGTTGTTGTTGACTACCGTTTTAATCTATAGATGTTGTTGTTGACTACCGTTTTAATCTATAGATGTTGTTGTTGACTACAGTTTTAATCTATAGATGTTGTGTTGTTGTTGACTACAGTTTTAATCTATAGATGTTGTTGTTGACTACCGTTTTAATCTATAGATGTTGTTGTGTTGTTGTTGACTACAGTTTTAATCTATAGATGTTGTTGTTGACTACAGTTTTAATCTATAGATGTTGTTGTTGACTACAGTTTTAATCTATAGATGTTGTTGTGTTGTTGACTACAGTTTTAATCTATAGATGTTGTTGTGTTGTTGTTGACTACAGTTTTAATCTATAGATGTTGTTGTTGACTACAGTTTTAATCTATAGATGTTGTTGTGTTGTTGACTACAGTTTTAATCTATAGATGTTGTTGTGTTGTTGTTGACTACAGTTTTAATCTATAGATGTTGTTGTTGACTACAGTTTTAATCTATAGATGTTGTTGTGTTGTTGACTACAGTTTTAATCTATAGATGTTGTTGTGTTGTTGTTGACTACAGTTTTAATCTATAGATGTTGTTGTTGACTACAGTTTTAATCTATAGATGTTGTGTTGTTGTTGACTACAGTTTTAATCTATAGATGTTGTTGTGTTGTTGACTACAGTTTTAATCTATAGATGTTGTTATGTTGTTGACTACAGTTTTAATCTATAGATGTTGTTGTGGTGTTGTTGACTACAGTTTTAATCTATAGATGTTGTGTTGTTGTTGACTACAGTTTTAATCTATAGATGTTGTTGTTGTGTTGTTGACTACAGTTTTAATCTATAGATGTTGTTGTTGACTACAGTTTTAATCTATAGATGTTGTTGTTGACTACAGTTTTAATCTATAGATGTTGTGTTGTTGACTACAGTTTTAATCTATAGATGTTGTTGTGTTGTTGACTACAGTTTTAATCTATAGATGTTGTTGTTGTGTTGTTGACTACAGTTTTAATCTATAGATGTTGTGTTGTTGACTACAGTTTTAATCTATAGATGTTGTTGTTGTGTTGTTGACTACAGTTTTAATCTATAGATGTTGTTGTTGACTACAGTTTTAATCTATAGATGTTGTTATGTTGTTGACTACAGTTTTAATCTATAGATGTTGTGTTGTTGACTACAGTTTTAATCTATAGATGTTGTTGTTGTGTTGTTGACTACAGTTTTAATCTATAGATGTTGTTGTTGACTACAGTTTTAATCTATAGATGTTGTTGTGTTGTTGTTGACTACAGTTTTAATCTATAGATGTTGTTGTGTTGTTGTTGACTACAGTTTTAATCTATAGATGTTGTTGTTGACTACAGTTTTAATCTATAGATGTTGTTGTGTTGTTGACTACAGTTTTAATCTATAGATGTTGTTGTGTTGTTGACTACAGTTTTAATCTATAGATGTTGTTGTGTTGTTGACTACAGTTTTAATCTATAGATGTTGTTGTTGACTACAGTTTTAATCTATAGATGTGTTGTTGTTGACTACCGTTTTAATCTATAGATGTTGTTGTTGACTACAGTTTTAATCTATAGATGTTGTTGTTGACTACAGTTTTAATCTATAGATGTTGTTGTGTTGTTGACTACAGTTTTAATCTATAGATGCTGTTGTGTTGTTGACTACAGTTTTAATCTATAGGTGTTGTTGTTGACTACAGTTTTAATCTATAGATGTTGTTGTGTTGTTGACTACAGTTTTAATCTATAGATGTTGTTGTTGACTACAGTTTTAATCTATAGATGTTGTTGTTGACTATAGTTTTAATCTATAGATGTTGTTGTGTTGTTGTTGACTACAGTTTTAATCTATAGATGTTGTTGTTGACTACAGTTTTAATCTATAGATGTTGTTGTGTTGTTGACTACAGTTTTAATCTATAGATGTTGTTGTGTTGTTAACTACAGTTTTAATCTATAGATGTTGTTGTGTTGTTGACTACAGTTTTAATCTATAGATGTTGTTGTGTTGTTGACTACAGTTTTAATCTATAGATGTTGTTGTGTTGTTGTTGACTACAGTTTTAATCTATAGATGTTGTTGTTGACTACAGTTTTAATCTATAGATGTTGTTGTGTTGTTGACTACAGTTTTAATCTATAGATGTGTTGTTGTTGACTACAGTTTTAATCTATAGATGTTGTTGTTGACTACAGTTTTAATCTATAGATGTTGTTGTGTTGTTGTTGACTACAGTTTTAATCTATAGATGTTGTTGTTGACTACAGTTTTAATCTATAGATGTTGTTGTGTTGTTGACTACAGTTTTAATCTATAGATGCTGTTGTGTTGTTGACTACAGTTTTAATCTATAGGTGTTGTTGTTGACTACAGTTTTAATCTATAGATGTTGTTGTGTTGTTGACTACAGTTTTAATCTATAGATGTTGTTGTGTTGTTGTTGACTACAGTTTTAATCTATAGATGTTGTTGTTGACTACAGTTTTAATCTATAGATGTTGTTGTGTTGTTGACTACAGTTTTAATCTATAGATGTTGTTGTGTTGTTGTTGACTACAGTTTTAATCTATAGATGCTGTTGTGTTGTTGACTACAGTTTTAATCTATAGGTGTTGTTGTTGACTACAGTTTTAATCTATAGATGTTGTTGTGTTGTTGACTACAGTTTTAATCTATAGATGTTGTTGTGTTGTTGTTGACTACAGTTTTAATCTATAGATGTTGTTGTTGACTACAGTTTTAATCTATAGATGTTGTTGTGTTGTTGACTACAGTTTTAATCTATAGATGTTGTTGTGTTGTTGTTGACTATAGTTTTAATCTATAGATGTTGTTGTGTTGTTGACTACAGTTTTAATCTATAGATGTTGTTGTTGACTACAGTTTTAATCTATAGATGTTGTGTTGTTGACTACAGTTTTAATCTATAGATGTTGTTGTGTTGTTGACTACAGTTTTAATCTATAGATGTTGTTGTTGACTACAGTTTTAATCTATAGATGTTGTTGTGTTGTTGTTGACTATAGTTTTAATCTATAGATGTTGTTGTGTTGTTGACTACAGTTTTAATCTATAGATGTTGTTGTTGACTACAGTTTTAATCTATAGATGTTGTTGTGTTGTTGACTACAGTTTTAATCTATAGATGTTGTTGTGTTGTTGTTGACTACAGTTTTAATCTATAGATGTTGTTGTTGACTACAGTTTTAATCTATAGATGTTGTGTTGTTGACTACAGTTTTAATCTATAGATGTTGTTGTGTTGTTGACTACAGTTTTTCCCAGAAGAAGCCAATCAAGGGCATCCGTGCAGGGAGAAGTTATTCATTGTAGTATAAACTCAATGACAGCCAACATCAGTCTCTCTGTGTGTGTGCGTGTTTAGAGGTCAGTTAGAGTAGGGAGCCCGCACGGACAGGCAGGGGTAAAGGGAAGACCATGAGAACAAATCACGCCCACTAGACGAGGCCCGGTCTAGTGACTGGCGCTCACTGTGTTTACTCTGGCTAATCTAGGCCAAATCTTTCTCTTGTATTCAGAATCTGTAAACCTCTAAGGTTGGAATGTGCACCCCAGATAGGCTTGTACAGGTTCATTACAAACAGACCCAGATCAGGCACAATGCACCAACACATAACTTTAGATTGATTTTAAAGACAAACGATAGCTACGTACCACCTATTCTGGCAGATAGTTTTCAATGTTTGTAAAAGAAAATGCAACAAAAAAATGGCTATAAAAACTATACAGACTCATTGATCAGGCTGAGTGTGTGTCAACACTGCTACACAGCACTGCTATAACCGTATGCAATGTTTTACATTTCCAATTTAAAGGCTGGTTGAAAGGCTGGTTGAAAGTGTGTATGTGTCTGTTGTGCAGATAGTCCCCCCCACACAAATCCCATGTCCATCCCTCTCAATCCTCTAATCCCATGTCCATCCCTCTCAATCCTCTAATCCCATGTCCATCCCTCTCAGTCCTCTAATCCCATGTCCATCCCTCTCAGTCCTCTAATCCCATGTCCATCCCTCTCAGTCCTCTAATCCTATGTCCATTCCTCTCAGTCCTCTAATCCCATGTCCATTCCTCTCAGTCCCCTAATCCCATGTCCATCCCTCTCAGTCCTCTAATCCCATGTCCATCCCTCTCAATCCTCTAATCCTATGTCCATCCCTCTCAGTCCTCTAATCCTATGTCCATTCCTCTCAGTCCTCTAATCCCATGTCCATCCCTCTCAGTCCTCTAATCCCATGTACATCCCTCTCAATCCTCTAATCCCATGTCCATCCCTCTCAGTCCTCTAATCCCATGTCCATCCCTCTCAGTCCTCTAATCCCATGTCCATCCCTCTCAGTCCTCTAATCCCATGTCCATCCCTCTCAGTCCTCTAATCCCATGTCCATCCCTCTCAGTCCTCTAATCCCATGTCCATCCCTCTCAGTCCTCTAATCCCATGTCCATCCCTCTCAGTCCTCTAATCCCATGTCCATCCCTCTCAATCCTCTAATCCCAGCGTCTGAATTAATAACTGCTATAGCCTACCACCATCTGAATGGTTATGGGTCTGAATTAATAACTGCTATAGTCTACCACCATCTGAATGGGTCTGAATTAATAACTGCTATAGTCTACCACCATCTGAATGGGTCTGAATTAATAACTGTTATAGTCTACCACCATCTGAATGGGTCTGAATTAATAACTGTTATAGTCTACCACCATCTGAATGGGTCTGAATTAATAACTGCTATAGTCTACCACCATCTGAATGGGTCTGAATTAATAACTGCTATAGTCTACCACCATCTGAATGGTTATGGGTCTGAATTAATAACTGCTATAGTCTACCACCATCTGAATGGTTATGGGTCTGAATTAATAACTGCTATAGTCTACCACCATCTGAATGGTTATGGGTCTGAATTAATAACTGCTATAGTCTACCACCATCTGAATGGTTATGGGTCTGAATTAATAACTGCTATAGTCTACCACCATCTGAATGGGTCTGAATTAATAACTGTTATAGTCTACCACCATCTGAATGGTTATGGGTCTGAATTAAGAACTGTTATAGCCTACCACCATCTGAATGGTTATGGGTCTGAATGAATAACTGCTATAGTCTACCACCATCTGAATGGGTCTGAATTAATAACTGTTATAGTCTACCACCATCTGAATGGTTATGGGTCTGAATTAATAACTGCTATAGTCTACCACCATCTGAATGGTTATGGGTCTGAATTAATAACTGTTATAGCCTACCACCATCTGAATGGTTATGGGTCTGAATTAATAACTGCTATAGTCTACCACCATCTGAATGGTTATGGGTCTGAATTAATAACTGCTATAGTCTACCACCATCTGAATGGGTCTGAATTAATAACTGCTATAGTCTACCACCATCTGAATGGGTCTGAATTAATAACTGCTATAGTCTACCACCATCTGAATGGGTCTGAATTAATAACTGCTATAGTCTACCACCATCTGAATGGTAATGGGTCTGAATTAGTAACTGTTATAGTCTACCACCATCTGAATGGTTATGGGTCTGAATTAATAACTGTTATAGTCTACCACCATCTGAATGGGTCTGAATTAATAACTGCTATAGTCTACCACCATCTGAATGGTAATGGGTCTGAATTAGTAACTGTTATAGTCTACCACCATCTGAATGGTTATGGGTCTGAAATAATCACTGCTATAGTCTACCACCATCTGAATGGGTCTGAATTAATAACTGCTATAGTCTACCACCATCTGAATGGTAATGGGTCTGAATTAGTAACTGTTATAGTCTACCACCATCTGAATGGTTATGGGTCTGAATTAATAACTGCTATAGTCTACCACCATCTGAATGGGTCTGAATTAATAACTGCTATAGTCTACCACCATCTGAATGGTTATGGGTCTGAATTAATAACTGTTATAGTCTACCACCATCTGAATGGGTCTAAATTAATAACTGCTATAGTCTACCACCATCTGAATGGTAATGGGTCTGAATTAGTAACTGTTATAGTCTACCACCATCTGAATGGTTATGGGTCTGAAATAATCACTGCTATAGTCTACCACCATCTGAATGGGTCTGAATTAATAACTGCTATAGTCTACCACCATCTGAATGGTTATGGGTCTGAATTAATAACTGTTATATTCTACCACCATCTGAATGGGTCTGAATTAATAACTGCTATAGTCTACCACCATCTGAATGGTAATGGGTCTGAATTAGTAACTGTTATAGTCTACCACCATCTGAATGGTTATGGGTCTGAAATAATCACTGCTATAGTCTACCACCATCTGAATGGGTCTGAATTAATAACTGCTATAGTCTACCACCATCTGAATGGGTCTGAATTAATAACTGCTATAGTCTACCACCATCTGAATGGGTCTGAATTAATAACTGCTATAGTCTACCACCATCTGAATGGGTCTGAATTAATAACTGCTATAGTCTACCACCATCTGAATGGGTCTGAATTAATAACTGTTATAGTCTACCACCATCTGAATGGGTCTGAATTAATAACTGCTATAGTCTACCACCATCTGAATGGGTCTGAATTAATAACTGTTATAGTCTACCACCATCTGAATGGTTATGGGTCTGAATTAATAACTGCTATAGTCTACCACCATCTGAATTGTTATGGGTCTGAATTAATAACTGCTATAGTCTACCACCATCTGAATGGGTCTGAATTAATAACTGTTATAGTCTACCACCATCTGAATGGTTATGGGTCTGAATTAATAACTGCTATAGTCTACCACCATCTGAATGGGTCTGAATTAATAACTGTTATAGTCTACCACCATCTGAATGGGTCTGAATGAATAACTGTTATAGTCTACCACCATCTGAATGGTTATGGGTCTGAATTAATAACTGCTATAGTCTACCACCATCTGAATGGGTCTGAATTAATAACTGCTATAGTCTACCACCATCTGAATGGGTCTGAATTAATAACTGTTATAGTCTACCACCATCTGAATGGGTCTGAATTAATAACTGTTATAGTCTACCACCATCTGAATGGGTCTGAATTAATAACTGTTATAGTCTACCACCATCTGAATGGGTCTGAATTAATAACTGCTATAGTCTACCACCATCTGAATGGGTCTGAATTAATAACTGCTATAGTCTACCACCATCTGAATGGGTCTGAATTAATAACTGCTATAGTCTACCACCATCTGAATGGGTCTGAATTAATAACTGCTATAGTCTACCACCATCTGAATGGGTCTGAATTAATAACTGTTATAGTCTACCACCATCTGAATGGTTATGGGTCTGAATTAATAACTGTTATAGTCTACCACCATCTGAATGGTTATGGGTCTGAATTAATAACTGCTATAGCCTACCACCATCTGAATGGTTATGGGTCTGAATTAATAACTGTTATAGTCTACCACCATCTGAATGGTTATGGGTCTGAATTAATAACTGCTATAGTCTACCACCATCCGAATGGGTCTGAATTAATAACTGCTATAGTCTACCACCATCTGAATGGTTATGGGTCTGAATTAATAACTGCTATAGTCTACCACCATCTGAATGGGTCTGAATTAATAACTGCTATAGTCTACCACCATCTGAATGGGTCTGAATTAATAACTGCTATAGTCTACCACCATCTGAATGGGTCTGAATTAATAACTGCTATAGTCTACCACCATCTGAATGGGTCTGAATTATAACTGTTATAGTCTACCACCATCTGAATGGTTATGGGTCTGAATTAATAACTGTTATAGTCTACCACCATCTGAATGGTTATGGGTCTGAATTAATAACTGTTATAGTCTACCACCATCTGAATGGTTATGAGTCTGAATTAATAACTGTTATATTCTACCACCATCTGAATGGTTATGGGTCTGAATTAATAACTGCTATAGTCTACCACCATCTGAATGGGTCTGAATTAATAACTGTTATAGTCTACCACCATCTGAATGGGTCTGAATTAATAACTGCTATAGTCTACCACCATCTGAATGGGTCTGAATTAATAACTGTTATAGTCTACCACCATCTGTAACGGGTGACGCTCTCCTCATCCTCGGAAGAGGTGAGGAGAGAAGGATCTTCAGACCAAAACGCAGGCTCAGGGAAATAAGCCATCTTTATTATAAATTACGATGGCACACGAAACGAAACAAAACACTTTCCAAACTACAAAATAACAAAACGACGTTGACGAGACCTGAACATAAACTTACATAACTAAACATAAACTTACGTACAGGTAACAGACGACATCGAAACGAAAACGAAACAAACAAACGCTACAGTCCTATGTGGTACGAACATAACATACGGACACAGGAGACAATCACCCACAAACAAACAGTGAGAATGCCCTACCTAAATATGACTCTTAATTAGAGGCAAACGCAAACCACCTGCCTCTAATCAAGAGCCATACCAGGCAAACCAAAACCAACATAGAAACAGATAACATAGAATGCCCACCCAACCTCACGTCCTGACCAACTAACACACAAAAACTAACATAAATAGGTCAGGAACGTGACAGTACCCCCCCCACAAGGTGCGAACTCCGGACGCACCAGCACAAAGTCTAGGGGAGGGTCTGGGTGGGCATCTAACCACGGTGGTGGCTCAGGCTCCGGGCGCGGTTCCCACCCCACCATAATCCATCCTAACTTCCTCCCTCCAAGAATGTCCACCCTCTTTTGACCCCCACAAAATTCCCTTAACAACATATCCAATAGGGACAACACCGGGACAGAGAGATCAAGAAAGAGGGATAGATAAGAATATAGAGATAGATGAAGATAGAGAGGGAGATTAGGATAGAGGGGCAACTCCGGACTGAAAGGCAGCTCCGGACAGAGAGACAGCTCTGGACTGATGGGCAGTTCTGGGTATCCAGCCTTTTCAGGCTGAAGGACAGCTCATGGCTGACTGACGAATCTCGATGCTCATGGCTGGCTGACGGCTCTCGACGCTCATGGCAGGCTGACGGCTCTCGACGCTCATGGCAGGCTGACGGCTCTCGACGCTCATGGCAGGCTGACGGCTCTCGACGCTCATGGCAGGCTGACGGCTCTCGACGCTCATGGCAGGCTGACGGCTCTCGACGCTCATGGCAGGCTGACGGCTCTCGACGCTCATGGCAGGCTGACGGCTCTGGCTGCTCATGGCGCTCTGACGGCTCTGGCTGCTCATGGCTCGCTGGCGGCTCTGGCTGCTCATGGCTCGCTGGCGGCTCTGGCTGCTCATGGCTCGCTGGCGGCTCTGGCAGATCCTGTCTGGTTGGCGGCTCTGGCAGATCCTGTCTGGTTGGCGGCTCTGGCAGATCCTGTCTGGTTGGCGGCTCTGGCAGATCCTGTCTGGTTGGCGGCTCTGGCAGATCCTGTCTGGTTGGCGGCTCTGGCAGATCCTGTCTGGTTGGCGGCTCTGGCAGATCCTGTCTGGCTGACGGCTCTAGCGGCTCCTGTCTGGCTGATGGCTCTAGCGGCTCCTGTCTGGCTGACGGCTCTGTAGGCTCATGGCAGACGGGCGGCTTTGCAGGCTCATGGCAGACGGGCGGCTTTGCAGGCTCCTGGCAGACGGATGGCTCAGACGGCGCTGGGGAGACGGATGGCTCAGATGGCGCTGGGGAGACGGATGGCTCAGATGGCGCTGGGGAGACGGATGGCTCAGATGGCGCTGGGGAGACGGATGGCTCAGATGGCGCTGGGGAGACGGATGGCTCTGGCCGGATATGGCGCACTGTAGACCTGGTGCGTGGTGCCAGAACTGGAGGCACCGTGCTAATGACAAGCACCTTCCTACTAGTGCGGGGAGCAGGGACAGGGCACACTGTATTCTCAAAGCCTACTCTATCCCTGATGCGTGGTACCGGCACTGGTGACACCGGGCTGAGGACAAGCACATCAGGATTAGTAGGGGGAGAAGATACAGTGGGTTCAGGGCTCTGGAGACGCACAGGTAGCTTAGTGCGTGGGGCCGGAACTGGAGGCACCGGGCTAGATACACGCACTACAGGGAGAGTGCGTGGAGGAGGAACAGGGCTCAGGATACGCACTGGTAGCCTAGTGCGTAGTGTATACACTGTAGGTACTAGGCTGGGGCGGGGAGGTGGTGCCGGAAATACCGGACCGTGGAGGCGTACTGGCACTCTTGAGCATTGAGCTTGCCCAACCTTACCTGGTTGAATACCCCCGGTTGCCCGACCAGTGCGGGGAGGTGGAATAACCCGCACCGGGCTATGTAGGCGAACCGGGGAAACCATGCGTAAGGCAGGTGCCATGTATGCCGGCCCGAGGAGACGCACTGGAGACCAGACGCGTTGAGCCGGCCTCATGACACCTGGCTCAATACCCAATCTAGCCCTACCAGTGCGGGGAGGTGGAATAACCCGCACTGGGCTATGCACTCGTACAGGAGACACCGTGCGCTCTACTGCGTAACACGGCGCCTGCCCGTACTCCCGCTCTCCACGGTAAGCCTGGGAAGTGGGCGCAGGTCTCCTACCTGCCCTTGGCCCACTATCTCCTAGCCCCCCCCCAAGAAATTTTTGGGAATTACTCACGGGCTTTTTTGGCTTCCGTGCCAGACGCGTTCCCTCATAGCTCCGGTTCCTCTCCTCGGTAGCCTCTGCTCTCCTCCGTGCCTCCAGCTCAGCTTTGGGACGGCGATTTTCTCCTGCCTTAGCCCAGGGACCTTCTCCATTCATTATTTGCTCCCATGTCCAGAAATCCTTTCTCTCCTGTCCCTTACTCCGTTTAGTTTCCCTTTGCCGCTTGGTCTTAGCTTGGTGGGTGATTCTGTAACGGGTGACGCTCTCCTCATCCTCGGAAGAGGTGAGGAGAGAAGGATCTTCAGACCAAAACGCAGGCTCAGGGAAATAAGCCATCTTTATTATAAATTACGATGGCACACGAAACGAAACAAAACACTTTCCAAACTACAAAATAACAAAACCATCTGAATGGTTATGGGTCTGAATTAATAACTGTTATAGTCCACCACCATCTGAATGGTTATGGGTCTGAATTAATAACTGTTATATTCTACCACCATCTGAATGGTTATGGGTCTGAATTAATAACTGCTATAGTCTACCACCATCTGAATGGGTCTGAATTAATAACTGCTATAGTCTACCACCATCTGAATGGTTATGGGTCTGAATTAATAACTGTTATAGTCTACCACCATCTGAATGGTTATGGGTCTGAATTAATAACTGCTATAGTCTACCACCATCTGAATGGGTCTGAATTAATAACTGCTATAGTCTACCACCATCTGAATGGTTATGGGTCTGAATTAATAACTGCTATAGTCTACCACCATCTGAATGGTTATGGGTCTGAATTAATAACTGCTATAGTCTACCACCATCTGAATGGGTCTGAATTAATAACTGTTATAGTCTACCACCATCTGAATGGTTATGGGTCTGAATTAATAACTGCTATAGTCTACCACCATCTGAATGGGTCTGAATTAATAACTGTTATAGTCTACCACCATCTGAATGGGTCTGAATTAATAACTGCTATAGTCTACCACCATCTGAATGGGTCTGAATTAATAACTGCTGTAGTCTACCACCATCTGAATGGGTCTGAATTAATAACTGTTATAGTCTACCACCATCTGAATGGGTCTGAATTAATAACTGCTATAGTCTACCACCATCTGAATGGGTCTGAATTAATAACTGTTATAGTCTACCACCATCTGAATGGTTATGGGTCTGAATTAATAACTGTTATAGTCTACCACCATCTGAATGGTTATGGGTCTGAATTAATAACTGCTATAGCCTACCACCATCTGAATGGTTATGGGTCTGAATTAATAACTGTTATAGTCTACCACCATCTGAATGGTTATGGGTCTGAATTAATAACTGCTATAGTCTACCACCATCCGAATGGGTCTGAATTAATAACTGCTATAGTCTACCACCATCTGAATGGTTATGGGTCTGAATTAATAACTGCTATAGTCTACCACCATCTGAATGGGTCTGAATTAATAACTGCTATAGTCTACCACCATCTGAATGGGTCTGAATTAATAACTGCTATAGTCTACCACCATCTGAATGGGTTTGAATTAATAACTGCTATAGTCTACCACCATCTGAATGGGTCTGAATTATAACTGTTATAGTCTACCACCATCTGAATGGTTATGGGTCTGAATTAATAACTGTTATAGTCTACCATCATCTGAATGGTTATGGGTCTGAATTAATAACTGTTATAGTCTACCACCATCTGAATGGTTATGGGTCTGAATTAATAACTGTTATATTCTACCACCATCTGAATGGTTATGGGTCTGAATTAATAACTGCTATAGTCTACCACCATCTGAATGGGTCTGAATTAATAACTGTTATAGTCTACCACCATCTGAATGGGTCTGAATTAATAACTGCTATAGTCTACCACCATCTGAATGGGTCTGAATTAATAACTGTTATAGTCTACCACCATCTGAATGGTTATGGGTCTGAATTAATAACTGCTATAGTCTACCAACATCTGAATGGTTATGGGTCTGAATTAATAACTGCTATAGTCTACCACCATCTGAATGGGTCTGAATTAATAACTGCTATAGTCTACCACCATCTGAATGGGTCTGAATTAATAACTGCTATAGTCTACCACCATCTGAATGGGTCTGAATTAATAACTGCTATAGTCTACCACCATCTGAATGGGTCTGAATTATAACTGTTATAGTCTACCACCATCTGAATGGTTATGGGTCTGAATTAATAACTGTTATAGTCTACCACCATCTGAATGGTTATGGGTCTGAATTAATAACTGTTATAGTCCACCACCATCTGAATGGTTATGGGTCTGAATTAATAACTGTTATATTCTACCACCATCTGAATGGTTATGGGTCTGAATTAATAACTGCTATAGTCTACCACCATCTGAATGGGTCTGAATTAATAACTGCTATAGTCTACCACCATCTGAATGGTTATGGGTCTGAATTAATAACTGTTATAGTCTACCACCATCTGAATGGTTATGGGTCTGAATTAATAACTGCTATAGTCTACCACCATCTGAATGGGTCTGAATTAATAACTGCTATAGTCTACCACCATCTGAATGGTTATGGGTCTGAATTAATAACTGCTATAGTCTACCACCATCTGAATGGTTATGGGTCTGAATTAATAACTGCTATAGTCTACCACCATCTGAATGGGTCTGAATTAATAACTGTTATAGTCTACCACCATCTGAATGGTTATGGGTCTGAATTAATAACTGCTATAGTCTACCACCATCTGAATGGGTCTGAATTAATAACTGCTATAGTCTACCACCATCTGAATGGTTATGGGTCTGAATTAATAACTGCTATAGTCTACCACCATCTGAATGGTTATGGGTCTGAATTAATAACTGCTATAGTCTACCACCATCTGAATGGGTCTGAATTAATAACTGCTATAGTCTACCACCATCTGAATGGGTCTGAATTAATAACTGCTATAGTCTACCACCATCTGAATGGTTATGGGTCTGAATTAATAACTGCTATAGTCTACCACCATCTGAATGGTTATGGGTCTGAATTAATAACTGCTATAGTCTACCACCATCTGAATGGTTATGGGTCTGAATTAATAACTGCTATAGCCTACCACCATCTGAATGGGTCTGAATTAATAACTGCTATAGTCTACCACCATCTGAATGGGTCTGAATTAATAACTGCTATAGTCTACCACCATCTGAATGGTTATGGGTCTGAATTAATAACTGCTATAGTCTACCACCATCTGAATGGTTATGGGTCTGAATTAATAACTGCTATAGTCTACCACCATCTGAATGGTTATGGGTCTGAATTAATAACTGCTATAGCCTACCGTCATCGCAAATTTCGCTATTCTTTCAAACTATTGGCTGCTGTATTTAACATTCAGAAAACAAGAGTGTCCCTCTTCGAATAGTTTATTAGTATTCTAGTCTAGCTTTCCCTGCATGGGAGCTAAGGAGTGTTTTAAAGGAGAGGCCAGCGGAGAACAGGTGAGTGGGTATTGGACAAGAGAAAAACTATAAGTTAGGAGCGTATTATGCATAACCTATCATTCATTAGCTAAATATAAGGCTAATACTGCATTGAATGTATTACTTGAAAGAGGTAGTCTACGACATCGAAATATACAGTGCATTCGGAAAGAATTCAGACCCCTTTTTTTCCACTTTGTTACGTTACAGCCGTATTCTAAAATGTATTACACTTACAGATCAATATACACACAATACCCCATGAGGAAACAGAAATCCCTTCTTTACATAAGTATTCAGACCCTTTTACTATGAGACTAGAAATTGAGCTCAGGTGCATCCTGTTTCCATCGATCATCCTTGAGATGTTTCTACAACCAGTCCACCTGTGGTAAATTCAATTGATTGGACATGATTTGGAAAGGCAAACACCTGTCTATATAAGGTCACACAGTTGACAGGGCATGTCAGAGCAAAAACAAAGCCATGATTTTGAAGGAATTGTCCGTAGAGCTCCGAGACAGGATTGTGTCGAGTCACAGATCTGGGGAAGGATACCAAAACATTTCTGCAGCATTGAAGGTCCCTAAGAACACAGTGGCCTCCATCATTCTTAAATGGAAGAAGTTTGGAAGCACCAGGACTCTCCCTAGAGCTGGCCACCGGGAGAGAAGGGCCTTGGTCAGGGAGATGACCAAGAACCCGATGGTCACTCTGACAGAGCTCCAGAGTTCATCTGTGGAGATTGGAGAACCTTCCAGATGGACAACCATCTCTGCAGCACTCCACCAATCAGACCTTTATTGTAGAGTGGCCAGACGGAAGACAGTCCGCAGTAAAAGACACATGACAGCCCGTTTGGAGTTTCCCAAAAGGAACGTAAAGACTCTCAGACCATGAGAAACAAGATTCTCTGGTCTGATGAAACCAAGATTAAACTTTTTGGCTTGAATGCCAAGCATCTCGTCTGGAGGAAAGCTGGCATGAGGAAAGCTGGCACTATCCCTACGGTGAAGCATGTTGGTGGCAGCATCATGCTGTGCGGATTACTTTTAGTGGCAGGAACTGGGAGACTAGTCAGGATCGAGGGAAAGATGAATGGAGCAAAGTACAGAGAGATCCTTGATGAAAACCTGCTCCAAAGAGCTCAGGACCTCAGACTGGGGCGAAGGTTCACCTTCCAACAGGACAACGACACTAAGCACACAGCCAAGACAACGCAGGAGTGGCTTCGGGACAAGTCTCTGAATGTCCTTGAGTGGCTCAGACAGAGCCTAGACTTGAACCCGATCGAACATCTCTGGAGAGCCCTGAAAATAGCTGTGCAGCAACGCTCCCCATCCAACCTGACAGAGCTTGAGAGGATCTGCAGAGAAGAATGGGAGAAACTCCCCAAATACAGGTGTTCCAAGCTTGTAGCGTCATACCCAAGAAGACTCGAGGCTGTAATCGCTGCCAAAGGTGCTTCAACAAAGTACTGCGTAAAGAGTCTGAATACTGATGTAAATGTGATATTGAAAAATATATTTTTTATTATACATTTGCAAACATTTCTTTAAAAAAAACTGTTTTTGCTTTGTCATTATGGGTTATTGTGTTTAGATTGAGGAGGGAAAACAATAAATTTCATCCATTTTAGAATAAGGCTGTAACATAATAAAATGTGGGGAAAGTCAAGGGGGTCTGAATACTTTCCGAATGCGCTGTGGGGCTATGTATCAATCTAGAACAGGATGATCTATTTTGGATGCAATTTGAATAGAGTTGATGGAGAGAGAGAGACTACGAGAGAGTGATCGCACGTGCACTGATTTAAAGCAAAGATATTCAAGTGACAGGCTGTTATAAAACTCTGCAGCTGCAATTTAAAAGAACACATAAAAAAATAACCCATAATGACAAAGCAAAAACAGGTTTTTCGAAATGTTTGCAAATGTATAAAACATATATATTTTTAAATATCACATTTTACATAAGTATTCTTGCTTTACTTTCTTGAAGCACCTTTGGCGGCAATTACAGCCTCGAGCTACAAGCTTTGCACGTGGCAAGTCAGTTTAGAACATATGACGGCCTACCGGGGAACAGTGTGTTAGGCTGTTTTGTTCAGGGGCAGATTTTTACCTAGTCAGCTTGGGGATTTGATCCAGCTACCTTTTGGTTACTGGCCCAACGCTCTAACCACTAGGCTTCCTGCCGCCCCCCATTTCACACCATGCTGTTCATATAAATAATTGACCAGTTTCTCACAGTTATTTATCCCAGGAAAAGAGAGTGGTTTTGGGCCGTAAATCCCAGGAAATCTCAGTAACCGGGTTCCCTCTATTCAACCCTAGAACACACATACCAAGAACATCACTAATCTCAGGACCATGGGACTGAACACCTCCCTCTGCAACTGGATCTTGTACTTCCTCACGGGCCGCTCACAAGTGGTGAGGGTAGGCAACAACACATCCGCCACGCTGATCCTCAAAATGGGAGGCTCTCAGGGGTGCGTGCCTACTCCCCTCCTGTACTCCCAGTTGACCCACGACTGCGCACAACTCCAACATCATCATTTAAGTTTGCTGACAACACAACAGTGGTTGACCTGATCACCGATGAGACGGCATACAGGGAGGAAGTCAGTGACCTGGCAGTGTGTTGCCAAGACAACAACCTCTCCCTCAACGTCAGCAAGACAAAGGAGCTGGTCGTAGACTAGAGGAAACAGAGGACAGAGCACGCTCCCATTCGCATCAACAGAACTGTAGTGGAGCTTCAAATTCCTCAAATTCCTCATTGTCCATGAGCTTGGTTCTCCGTTTTGCACAACAACCCCCACAAGTGTCAAGGGACTCATCTAAAGGAACCCGGTACGGGACTCGTCTGAAGGTACCCGGTACGGGTCTCGTCTGAAGGTACCCGGTACGGGACTCGTCTGAAGGTACCCGGTACGGGTCTCGTCTGAAGGTACCCGGTACGGGTCTCGTCTGAAGGTACCCGGTACGGGTCTCGTCTGAAGGTACCCGGTACGGGACTCGTCTGAAGGTACCCGGTACAGGTCTCGTCTGAAGGTACCCGGTACGGGACTCGTCTGAAGGTACCCGATACGGGACTCGTCTAAAGGTACCCGGTACGGGTCTCGTCTGAAGGTACCCGGTACGGGACTTGTCTGAAGGTACCCGGTACGGGTCTCGTCTGAAGGTACCCGGTACGGGTCTCGTCTGAAGGTACCCGGTACGGAAGTCGTCTGAAGGTACCCGGTACGGGACTCGTCTGAAGGTACCCGGTACGGGACTCGTCTAAAGGTACCCGGTACGGGTCTCGTCTGAAGGTACCCGGTACGGGTCTCGTCTGAAGGTACCCGGTACGGGACTCGTCTGAAGGTACTCGGTACGGGTCTCGTCTGAAGGTACTCGGTACGGGACTCGTCTGAAGATACCCAGTACGGGTCTCGTCTGAAGGTACCCGGTACGGGCCTCGTCTGAAGGTACCCGGTACGGGTCTCGTCTGAAGGTACCCGGTACGGAACTCGTCTGAAGGTACCCGGTACGGGTCTCGTCTGAAGGTACCCGGTACGGGTCTCGTCTGAAGGTACCCGGTACGGGTCTCGTCTGAAGTTACCCGGTACCGTTTTCTATTTTTTATGAATGAAAGTATGAAGGTAGTTTTGTGCCTACCCAAAAATGGGATTAAAATTGTGTAAAAAAAATATACATATTTATTTCATGACCTTTCTTATATCTCCTAGATATAAAATAAACACTTCACCACCTTGTTACTAATGATTTTTTTTTTTACTGTCTTTTTGCCATTTGTCAATGTGTTATTCAATGCGTTTCTCTGTTGTAAATGTGTGTTATTGATCTGTATTTAATAAGGAAAACATATGTCACAGCAGTTACATGGTACAATGATTATCTACACTATACTTGCTTGCTTTATCATGAACTGAAATTAGGCAAACTATTAGAAATGTATTAACCAGGAAACGGAGGAACGATTTTTGCATAGTGCATCTTTATAAATCCAGATGCTGCACAATAGCTTAATTAGTTGAGACAACAAATAATTTTTTATAGTGCAGTAACACAATCGTGTGCTTTAAAAAAAAGTATTGGAATGTTCTAATTTCAGGGTCAGTGTGCAGCACACACACACACACACACACACACACACACACACACACACACACACACACACACACACACACACACACACACACACACACACACACACACACGCGTAACGCCCTTCAACTGCTTACCACTTGTGTGTATACAGGAATAGCAAGACCAACAACTCCCTTATCAGAGCAGAGAGACTGTGGTGTTGCTGCTGTGTGAAGGAGATGGATGCCAACTGATAACACTCTGTCTGAGTTCTACATGCCCCTCTATCCTCGATGGGTCCTGGTCAACAGTAGTACATAGCTAACCCTCTGTCTGAGTTCTACATGCCCCTCTATCCTCGATGGGTCCTGGTCAACAGTAGTACATAGCTAACCCTCTGTCTGAGTTCTACATGCCCCTCTATCCTCGATGGGTCCTGGTCAACAGTAGTACATAGCTAACCCGCAGTCTGAGTTCCAGATGCCCCTCTATCCTCGATGGGTCCTGGTCAACAGTAGTACACCATATAGGGAATAGGGTGCCCATTGGGAAGCAGCGTCTGTCTGTCTGTCTGTCAGTGCAGAAATGCAACACCCAGCAATTTACACCACCACTGCCAATATACTTCTGCTGTGTGTGTGTGTGTGTGTGTGTGTGTGTGTGTGTGTGTGTGTGTGTGTGTGTGTGTGTGTGTGTGTGTGTGTGTGTGTGTGTGTGTGTGTGTGTGTGTGTGTGTGTGTGTGTGTGTGTGTGCGTGCGTGCGTGCGTGCGTGCGTGCGTGCGTGCGTGCGTGCGTGCGTGCGTGCGTGCGTGCGTGCGTGTGTGTCCACTACCTCCACTACAGCAGTGAGCTACTAGGAAGTTTTGGAACATCTGTAGAAGCTTCCCCAAAAACCTCCCCAGCACTATGTATAGTACAAATATGTACTATTCCCTTAGTAATCTCTAACTAATATGTACTGTTTCCTCAGTTATCTCATAGCATTAAATATCTTATTTTATGTGCCATAGCAGTGTATTATTGAACAGAAGATATGCCAATCAGAGTTTATGGAATGTTTAACTATAACACATACTTACAGTACATAAAGCAGTGAAGGCCATGACAACAAGGTTCCTATTAACCTGTCCGACAGGTATACATTGATACAACATAACACACAGGACATAGAGTACAAACCCTTTAAACTAGCCAAGCAGTAGACTATGGTATTTCTACTGTATTTAAACGAAGAAACATTCATAATAAACTTCACTATGGTCCTATTCAACTGAAATGGAAGACAAATAAGCATGGCTCCACCATTGAAGACTGGAATCCATCCATTTTGTAAAAATAAAAAATAAAAAAATAAATTACAGATGTCTTTCTGATTCCAGATAAGATGAGTAAGGGTTTTCATGGTAGAGTGGTGATTGGTTGGAAGGGTATTAATGGTAGAGTGGTGATTGGTTGGAAGGGTTTTAATGGTAGAGTGGTGATTGGTTGGAATGGTTTTAATGGTAGAGTGGTGATTGGTTGGAAGGGTTTTTATGGTAGAGTGGTGATTGGTTGGAAGGGTTTTCATGGTAGAGTGGTGATTGGTTGGAAGGGTTTTCATGGTAGAGTGGTGATTGGTTGGAAGGGTTTTCATGGTAGAGTGGTGATTGGTGATTGGTTGGAAGGGTTTTCATGGTAGAGTGGTGATTGGTTGGAAGGGTGTTAATGGTAGAGTGGTGATTGGTGATTGGTTGGAAGGGTTTTCATGGTAGAGTGGTGATTGGTTGGAAGGGTTTTCATGGTAGAGTGGTGAGTGGTTGGAAGGGTTTTCATGGTAGAGTGGTGATTGGTTGGAAGGGTTTTCATGGTAGAGTGGTGATTGGTTGGAAGGGTTTTCATGGTAGAGTGGTGATTGGTTGGAAGGGTTTTAATGGTAGAGTGGTGATTGGTTGGCAGGGTTTTAATGGTAGAGTGGTGATTGGTTGGAAGGGTTTTCATGGTAGAGTGGTGATTGGTTGGAAGGGTTTTAATGGTAGAGTGGTGATTGGTTGGAAGGGTTTTAATGGTAGAGTGGTGATTGGTTGGAAAGGTTTTTATGGTAGAGTGGTGATTGGTTGGAAGGGTTTTCATGGTAGAGTGGTGATTGGTTGGAAGGGTTTTCATGGTAGAGTGGTGATTGGTTGGAAGGGTATTAATGGTAGAGTGGTGATTGGTTGGAAGGGTATTAATGGTAGTGTGGTGATTGGTTGGAAGGGTTTTAATGGTAGAGTGGTGATTGGTTGGAAGGGTGTTAATGGTAGAGTGGTGATTGGTTGGAAGGGTTTTCATGGTAGAGTGATGATTGGTTGGAAGGGTTTTCATGGTAGAGTGGTGATTGGTTGGAAGGGTTTTCATGGTAGAGTGGTGATTGGTTGGAAGGGTTTTCATGGTAGAGTGGTGATTGGTTGGAAGGGTTTTCATGGTAGAGTGATGATTGGTTGGAAGGGTTTTCATGGTAGAGTGGTGATTGGTTGGAAGGGTTTTCATGGTAGAGTGGTGATTGGTTGGAAGGGTTTTCATGGTAGAGTGGTGATTGGTTGGAAGGGTTTTTATAGTAGAGTGGTGATTGGTTGGAAGGGTTTTCATGGTAGAGTGGTGATTGGTTGGAAGGGTTTTCATGGTTGAGTGGTGATTGGTTGGAAGGGTTTTAATGGTAGAGTGGTGATTGGTTGGAAGGGTTTTAATGGTAGAGTGGTGATTGGTTGGAAGGGTTTTAATGGTAGAGTGGTGATTGGTTGGAAGGGTTTTAATGGTAGAGTGGTGATTGGTTGGAAGGGTTTTAATGGTAGAGTGGTGATTGGTTGGAAGGGTGTTAATGGTAGAGTGGTGATTGGTTGGAAGGGTTTTAATGGTAGAGTGGTGATTGGTTGGAAGGGTTTTCATGGTAGAGTGGTGATTGGTTGGAAGGGTTTTCATGGTAGAGTGGTGATTGGTTGGAAGGGTGTTAATGGTAGAGTGGTGATTGGTTGGAAGCGTTTTTATGGTAGAGTGGTGATTGGTTGGAAGGGTTTTCATGGTAGAGTGGTGATTGGTTGGAAGGGTTTTCATGGTAGAGTGGTGATTGGTTGGAAGGGTTTTAATGGTAGAGTGGTGATTGGATGGAAGGGTTTTATAGTAGAGAGGTGATTGGTTGGAAGGGTTTTCATGGTAGAGTGGTGATTGGTTGGAAGGGTTTTCATGGTAGAGTGGTGATTGGTTGGAAGGGTTTTCATGGTAGAGTGGTGATTGGTTGGAAGGGTTTTCATGGTAGAGTGATGATTGGTTGGAAGGGTTTTCATGGTAGAGTGGTGATTGGTTGGAAGGGTTTTCATGGTAGAGTGGTGATTGGTTGGAAGGGTTTTCATGGTAGAGTGGTGATTGGTTGGAAGGGTTTTCATGGTTGAGTGGTGATTGGTTGGAAGGGTTTTCATGGTAGAGTGGTGATTGGTTGGAAGGGTTTTAATGGTAGAGTGGTGATTGGTTGGAAGGGTTTTCATGGTAGAGTGGTGATTGGTTGGAAGGGTTTTAATGGTAGAGTGGTGATTGGTTGGAAGGGTTTTAATGGTAGAGTGGTGATTGGTTGGAAGGGTTTTCATGGTAGAGTGGTGATTGGTTGGAAGGGTTTTCATGGTAGAGTGGTGATTGGTTGGAAGGGTTTTAATGGTAGAGTGGTGATTGGTTGGAAGGGTTTTACTGGTAGAGTGGTGATTGGTTGGAAGGGTTTTCATGGTAGAGTGGTGATTGGTTGGAAGGGTTTTCATGGTAGAGTGGTGATTGGTTGGAAGGGTTTTAATGGTAGAGTGGTGATTGGTTGGAAGGGTGTTAATGGTAGAGTGGTGATTGGTGATTGGTTGGAAGGGTTTTCATGGTAGAGTGGTGATTGGTTGGAAGGGTTTTCATGGTAGAGTGGTGATTGGTTGGAAGGGTTTTCATGGTAGAGTGATGATTGGTTGGAAGGGTTTTCATGGTAGAGTGGTGATTGGTTGGAAGGGTTTTCATGGTAGAGTGGTGATTGGTTGGAAGGGTTTTCATAGTAGAGTGGTGATTGGTTGGAAGGGTTTTCATGGTAGAGTGGTGATTGGTTGGAAGGGTTTTCATGGTAGAGTGGTGATTGGTTGGAAGGGTTTTAATGGTAGAGTGGTGATTGGTTGGAAGGGTTTTTATAGTAGAGTGGTGATTGGTTGGAAGGGTTTTCATGGTAGAGTGGTGATTGGTTGGAAGGGTTTTCATGGTAGAGTGGTGATTGGTTGGAAGGGTTTTCATGGTAGAGTGGTGATTGGTTGGAAGGGTTTTAATGGTAGAGTGGTGATTGGTTGGCAGGGTTTTAATGGTAGAGTGGTGATTGGTTGGAAGGGTTTTCACGGTAGAGTGGTGATTGGTTGGAAGGGTTTTCATGGTAGAGTGGTGATTGGTTGGAAGGGTTTTAATGGTAGAGTGGTGATTGGTTGGAAGGGTTTTAATGGTAGAGTGGTGATTGGTTGGAAGGGTTTTAATGGTAGAGTGGTCATTGGTTGGACAGGTTTTAATGGTAGAGTGGTGATTGGTTGGAAGGGTTTTCATGGTAGAGTGTTGATTGGTTGGAAGGGTTTTTATGGGAAAGTGGTGATTGGTTGGAAGGGTTTTCATGGTAGAGTGGTGATTGGTTGGAAGGGTTTTGATGGTAGTGTGGTGATTGGTTGGAAGGGTTTTAATGGTAGAGTGGTGATTGGTTGGAAGGGTTTTCATGGTAGAGTGGTGATTGGTTGGAAGGGTTTTATAGTAGAGAGGTGATTGGTTGGAAGGGTTTTAATGGTAGAGTGGTGATTGGTTGGAAGGGTTTTAATGGTAGAGTGGTGATTGGTTGGAAGGGTTTTCATGGTAGAGTGGTGATTTGTTGGAAGGGTTTTTATAGTAGAGAGGTGATTGGTTGGAAGGGTTTTAATGGTAGAGTGGTGATTGGTTGGAAGGGTTTTAATGGTAGAGTGGTTATTGGTTTTTATAGAAGAGAGGTGATTAGTTGGAAGGGTTTTCATGGTAGAGTGGTGATTGGTTGGAAGGGTTTTAATGGTAGAGTGGTGATTGGTTGGAAGGGTTTTCATGGTAGAGTGGTGATTGGTTGGAAGGGTTTTAATGGTAGAGTGGTGATTGGTTGGAAGGGTTTTAATGGTAGAGTGGTGATTGGTTGGAAGGGTTTTAATGGTAGAGTGGTGATTGGTTGGAAGGGTTTTACTGGTAGAGTGGTGATTGGTTGGAAGGGTTTTACTGGTAGAGTGGTGATTGGTTGGAAGGGTTTTTATAGTAGAGTGGTGATTGGTTGGAAGGGTTTTCATGGTAGAGTGGTGATTGGTTGGAAGGGTTTTCATGGTTGAGTGGTGATTGGTTGGAAGGGTTTTAATGGTAGAGTGGTGATTGGTTGGAAGGGTTTTAATGGTAGAGTGGTGATTGGTTGGAAGGGTTTTAATGGTAGAGTGGTGATTGGTTGGAAGGGTTTTAATGGTAGAGTGGTGATTGGTTGGAAGGGTTTTAATGGTAGAGTGGTGATTGGTTGGAAGGGTGTTAATGGTAGAGTGGTGATTGGTTGGAAGGGTTTTCATGGTAGAGTGGTGATTGGTTGGAAGGGTTTTCATGGTAGAGTGGTGATTGGTTGGAAGGGTGTTAATGGTAGAGTGGTGATTGGTTGGAAGGGTTTTAATGGTTGAGTGGTGATTGGTTGGAAGGGTTTTAATGGTAGAGTGGTGATTGGTTGGAAGGGTTTTAATGGTAGAGTGGTGATTGGTTGGAAGGGTTTTCATGGTAGAGTGGTGATTGGTTGGAAGGGTGTTAATGTTAGAGTGGTGATTGGTTGGAAGGGTGTTAATGGTAGAGTGGTGATTGGTTGGAAGCGTTTTAATGGTAGAGTGGTGATTGGTTGGAAGGGTTTTCATGGTAGAGTGGTGATTGGTTGGAAGGGTTTTCATGGTAGAGTGGTGATTGGTTGGAAGGGTTTTAATGGTAGAGTGGTGATTGGATGGAAGGGTTTTATAGTAGAGAGGTGATTGGTTGGAAGGGTTTTCATGGTAGAGTGGTGATTGGTTGGAAGGGTTTTCATGGTAGAGTGGTGATTGGTTGGAAGGGTTTTCATGGTAGAGTGGTGATTGGTTGGAAGGGTTTTCATGGTAGAGTGATGATTGGTTGGAAGGGTTTTCATGGTAGAGTGGTGATTGGTTGGAAGGGTTTTCATGGTAGAGTGGTGATTGGTTGGAAGGGTTTTCATGGTAGAGTGGTGATTGGTTGGAAGGGTTTTAATGGTAGAGTGGTGATTGGTTGGAAGGGTTTTAATGGTAGAGTGGTGATTGGTTGGAAGGGTTTTAATGGTAGAGTGGTGATTGGTTGGAAGGGTTTTCATGGTAGAGTGGTGATTGGTTGGAAGGGTTTTCATGGTAGAGTGGTGATTGGTTGGAAGGGTTTTAATGGTAGAGTGGTGATTGGTTGGAAGGGTTTTACTGGTAGAGTGGTGATTGGTTGGAAGGGTTTTCATGGTAGAGTGGTGATTGGTTGGAAGGGTTTTCATGGTAGAGTGGTGATTGGTTGGAAGGGTTTTAATGGTAGAGTGGTGATTGGTTGGAAGGGTTTTAATGGTAGAGTGGTGATTGGTTGGAAGGGTGTTAATGGTAGAGTGGTGATTGGTGATTGGTTGGAAGGGTTTTCATGGTAGAGTGGTGATTGGTTGGAAGGGTTTTCATGGTAGAGTGGTGATTGGTTGGAAGGGTTTTCATGGTAGAGTGATGATTGGTTGGAAGGGTTTTCATGGTAGAGTGGTGATTGGTTGGAAGGGTTTTCATGGTAGAGTGGTGATTGGTTGGAAGGGTTTTCATAGTAGAGTGGTGATTGGTTGGAAGGGTTTTCATGGTAGAGTGGTGATTGGTTGGAAGGGTTTTCATGGTAGAGTGGTGATTGGTTGGAAGGGTTTTAATGGTAGAGTGGTGATTGGTTGGAAGGGTTTTTATAGTAGAGTGGTGATTGGTTGGAAGGGTTTTCATGGTAGAGTGGTGATTGGTTGGAAGGGTTTTCATGGTAGAGTGGTGATTGGTTGGAAGGGTTTTCATGGTAGAGTGGTGATTGGTTGGAAGGGTTTTAATGGTAGAGTGGTGATTGGTTGGCAGGGTTTTAATGGTAGAGTGGTGATTGGTTGGAAGGGTTTTCACGGTAGAGTGGTGATTGGTTGGAAGGGTTTTCATGGTAGAGTGGTGATTGGTTGGAAGGGTTTTAATGGTAGAGTGGTGATTGGTTGGAAGGGTTTTAATGGTAGAGTGGTGATTGGTTGGAAGGGTTTTAATGGTAGAGTGGTGATTGGTTGGAAGGGTTTTAATGGTAGAGTGGTGATTGGTTGGAAGGGTTTTCATGGTAGAGTGGTGATTGGTTGGAAGGGTTTTATAGTAGAGAGGTGATTGGTTGGAAGGGTTTTAATGGTAGAGTGGTGATTGGTTGGAAGGGTTTTAATGGTAGAGTGGTGATTGGTTGGAAGGGTTTTCATGGTAGAGTGGTGATTTGTTGGAAGGGTTTTTATAGTAGAGAGGTGATTGGTTGGAAGGGTTTTAATGGTAGAGTGGTGATTGGTTGGAAGGGTTTTAATGGTAGAGTGGTTATTGGTTTTTATAGAAGAGAGGTGATTAGTTGGAAGGGTTTTCATGGTAGAGTGGTGATTGGTTGGAAGGGTTTTAATGGTAGAGTGGTGATTGGTTGGAAGGGTTTTCATGGTAGAGTGGTGATTGGTTGGAAGGGTTTTAATGGTAGAGTGGTGATTGGTTGGAAGGGTTTTAATGGTAGAGTGGTGATTGGTTGGAAGGGTTTTAATGGTAGAGTGGTGATTGGTTGGAAGGGTTTTACTGGTAGAGTGGTGATTGGTTGGAAGGGTTTTACTGGTAGAGTGGTGATTGGTTGGAAGGGTTTTAATGGTAGAGTGGTGATTGGTTGGAAGGGTTTTCATGGTAGAGTGGTGATTGGTTGGAAGGGTTTTATAGTAGAGAGGTGATTGGTTGGAAGGGTTTTAATGCTAGAGTGGTGATTGGTTGGAAGGGTTTTAATGGTAGAGTGGTGATTGGTTGGAAGGGTTTTCATGGTAGAGTGGTGATTGGTTGGAAGGGTTTTAATGGTAGAGTGGTGATTGGTTGGAAGGGTTTTAATGGTAGAGTGGTGATTGGTTGGAAAGGTTTTAATGGTAGAGTGGTGATTGGTTGGAAGGGTTTTCATGGTAGAGTGGTGATTGGTTGGAAGGGTGTTAATGGTAGAGTGGTGATTGGTGATTGGTTGGAAGGGTTTTCATGGTAGAGTGGTGATTGGTTGGAAGGGTTTTACTGGTAGAGTGGTGATTGGTTGGAAGGGTTTTACTGGTAGAGTGGTGATTGGTTGGAAGGGTTTTCATGGTAGAGTGGTGATTGGTTGGAAGCGTTTTCATGGTAGAGTGGTGATTGGTTGGAAGGGTTTTAAGGGTAGAGTGGTGATTGGTTGGAAGGGTTTTAATGGTAGAGTGGTGATTGGTTGGAAGGGTTTTAATGGTAGAGTGGTGATTGGTTGGAAGGGTTTTAATGGTAGAGTGGTGATTGGTTGGAAGGGTGTTAATGGTAGAGTGGTGATTGGTTGGAAGGGTTTTAATGGTAGAGTGGTTATTGGTTGGAAGGGTTTTATAGTAGAGGGGTGATTGGTTGGAAGGGTTTTAATGGTAGAGTGGTGATTGGTTGGAAGGGTTTTAATGGTAGAGTGGTGATTGGTTGGAAGGGTTTTCATGGTAGAGTGGTGATTGGTTGGAAGGGTTTTTATAGTAGAGTGGTGATTGGTTGGAAGGGTTTTAATGGTAGAGTGGTGATTGGTTGGAAGGGTTTTAATGGTAGAGTGGTGATTGGTTGGAAGGGTTTTCATGGTAGAGTGGTGATTGGTTGGAAGGGTTTTCATGGTAGAGTGGTGATTGGTTGGAAGGGTTTTAATGGTAGAGTGGTGATTGGTTGGAAGGGTTTTAATGGTAGAGTGGTGATTGGTTGGAAGGGTTTTACTGGTAGAGTGGTGATTGGTTGGAAGGGTTTTACTGGTAGAGTGGTGATTGGTTGGAAGGGTTTTAATGGTAGAGTGGTGATTGGTTGGAAGGGTTTTCATGGTAGAGTGGTGATTGGTTGGAAGGGTTTTATAGTAGAGAGGTGATTGGTTGGAAGGGTTTTAATGGTAGAGTGGTGATTGGTTGGAAGGGTTTTCATGGTAGAGTGGTGATTGGTTGGAAGGGTTTTAATGGTAGAGTGGTGATTGGTTGGAAAGGTCTTAATGGTAGAGTGGTGATTGGTTGGAAGGGTGTTAATGGTAGAGTGGTGATTGGTGATTGGTTGGAAGGGTTTTCATGGTAGAGTGGTGATTGGTTGGAAGGGTGTTAATGGTAGAGTGGTGATTGGTGATTGGTTGGAAGGGTTTTCATGGTAGAGTGGTGATTGGTTGGAAGGGTTTTACTGGTAGAGTGGTGATTGGTTGGAAGGGTTTTACTGGTAGAGTGGTGATTGGTTGGAAGGGTTTTAATGGTAGAGTGGTGATTGGTTGGAAGGGTTTTCATGGTTGAATGGTGATTGGTTGGAAGGGTTTTAAGGGTAGAGTGGTGATTGGTTGGAAGGGTTTTAAGGGTAGAGGGATGATTGGTTGGAAGGGTGTTAATGGTAGAGTGGTGATTGGTGATTGGTTGGAAGGGTTTTCATGGTAGAGTGGTGATTGGTTGGAAGGGTTTTACTGGTAGAGTGGTGATTGGTTGGAAGGGTTTTACTGGTAGAGTGGTGATTGGTTGGAAGGGTTTTAATGGTAGAGTGGTGATTGGTTGGAAGGGTTTTCATGGTTGAATGGTGATTGGTTGGAAGGGTTTTAAGGGTAGAGTGGTGATTGGTTGGAAGGGTTTTAATGGTAGAGGGATGATTGGTTGGAAGGGTTTTAATGGTAGAGTGGTGATTGGTTGGAAGGGTTTTAATGGTAGAGTGGTGATTGGTTGGAAGGGTTTTAATGATAGAGTGGTGATTGGTTGGAAGGGTTTTAATGATAGAGTGGTGATTGGTTGGAAGGGTTTTAATGGTAGAGTGGTGATTGGTTGGAAGGTTTTTTTTTGGTAGAGTGGTGATTGGTTGGAAGGGTTTTAATGGTAGAGTGGTGATTGGTTGGAAGGGTTTTCATGGAAGAGTGTTGATTGGTTGGAAGGGTTTTAATGGTAGAGTGGTGATTGGTTGGAAGGGTTTTAATGGTAGAGTGGTGATTGGTTGGAAGGGTTTTAATGGTAGAGTGGTGATTGGTTGGAAGGGTTTTAATGGTAGAGTGGTGATTGGTTGGAAGGGTTTTCACCAAATGGGGAGATGTGAGAGGGGAAAATACACAGCCAATAAAAAACAGTGCTATAATCTGCAGTCCAACACTGGACACAAACACACTACACCCCCAGGGCCACACCTACACATTGAGACGAGGACCTACGCCCTAGGAGCCCGCTCAAATCCTTCATCTGGGATGGGGGGAGGGAGGGAGAAAGAGGGAGGAAAGGGAGGGGGATGCACAAACCTGCCCCTCGCGCTTGGCTGCCCCTCAATGACGACTGACTTCAGATAGGAACAATAACAGAGGTGTCTAGTCTGGCTTCCATTCAGCCCAGGATTTTATACAGCCCAGAGACACTCCCTGCCATTCTGGCTATTCATATGGCCTCTGTGGCAGCTAACTAGTGGAGGGTCAGGCATCAAAGCAGGGGGTCGGTGACCATTTTGGATCCAAAAACTGCTCAGTCAAACACACCACTTCCTAATAACTACCCATTTGTTTCTCCAGTACACTGTCTGATGCAACTTCTGCTACAACTGTTGTTCACCCCATCTCACAGACTCCATAGTTATCGAGGTCGACCCCAAACCTAGTCTGTTGTTCACCTCATCTCACAGACTCCATAGTTATCGAGGTCGACCCCAAACCTAGTCTGTTATTCACCTCATCTCACAGACTCCATAGTTATCGAGGTCGACCCCAAACCTAGTCTGTTATTCACCTCATCTCACAGACTCCATAGTTATCGAGGTCGACCCCAAACCTAGTCTGTTGTTCACCTCATCTCACAGACTCCATAGTTTTCGAGGTCGACCCCAAACCTAGTCTGTTATTCACCTCATCTCACAGACTCCATAGTTATCGAGGTTGATGTTAGACACGGTGATGTGTACGGTAACTCAGATGTTAGACACGGTGATGTCTATAGTAACTCTGATGTTAGACACGGTAATGTGTACAGTAACTCTGATGTTAGACACGGTGATGTGAACGGTAACTCAGATGTTAGACACAGTGATGTGAACGGTAACTCAGATGTTAGACACGGTGATGTGTACAGTAACTCAAAGTAAAAAAACATTCTTCCAAACAAACCATCAATTGTAAAAACAGAGGAAGGCTATAAGGAAGGAGGGAGGCTATAAGGAAGGAGGGAGGCTATAAGGAAGGAGGAAGGCTATAAGGAAGGAGGGAGGCTATAAGGAAGGAGGGAGGCTATAAGGAAGGAGGGAGGCTATAAGGAAGGAGGAAGGCTATAAGGAAGGAGGGAGGATATAAGGAAGGAGGGAGGATATAAGGAAGGAGGGAGGCCCCAACTCTCGTACGTCTTGCTGTTATTTCAACACAACTCCAGAGCCCCTGGACGTATCCCAAATGCCATCCTATTCCATATTAGTGCCCCGGGTTCTGGTCTAAAGTAGTGCACTATATAGGGAATAGGGCTCTGGTCAAAAGCAGTGCACTATATATAGGGAATAGGGCTCTGGTCAAAAGTAGTTCACTATATAGGGAATAGGGCTCTGGTCAATAGTAGTGCACTATATATAGGGAATAGGGCTCTGGTCAAAAGTAGTTCACTATATAGGGAATAGGGCTCTGGTCAAAAGTAGTGCACTATATATAGGGAATAGGGCTCTGGTCAAAAGTAGTTCACTATATAGGGAATAGGGCTCTGGTCAAAAGTAGTGCACTATATATAGGGAATAGGGCTCTGGTCAAAAGTAGTGCACTATATATAGGAGATAGGGTGCCATTTGTGAGGCAACAAGAGTGGCGTAGAGATATCCCTTGGTCCTCACACTTCTCTCTCTCTGCTTGCTGCCTGCCACATGGCTCCATATAGCTCTACCTCTCTCTGCTTGTTGCCTGTCACAGAGCCATACGGAGCCATATCTTTCTCTACTTGTTGCCTATCTCAGAGCCATACGGAGCCATATCTTTCTCTACTTGTTGCCTGTCATATGGCTCCTTGTGGCTCTCTTTTTCTCTCTTGTTGCCTGTCATATGGCTCCGTATGGCTCTATCTTTCTCTACTTGTTGCCTGTCATATGGCTCCGTATGGCTCTATCTTTCTCTACTTGTTGCCTGTCATATGGCTCCTTGTGGCTCTCTCTTTCTCTCTTGTTGCCTGTCATATGGATCCGTATGGCTCTATCTTTCTCTACTTGTTGCCTGTCACATGGCTCCGTATGGCTCTATCGTTCTCTACTTGTTGCCTGTCATATGGCTCTATCTTTCTCTACTTGTTGCCTGTCATATGGCTTTGTATGGCTCTATCTTTCTCTACTTGTTGCCTGTCATATGGCTCCGTATGGCTCTATCTTTCTCTACTTGTTGCCTGTCATATGGCTCCGTATGGCTCTATCTTTCTCTACTTGTTGCCTGTCATATGGCTCCGTATGGCTCTATCTTTCTCTACTTGTTGCCTGTCATATGGCTCCGTATGGCTCTATCTTTCTCTACTTGTTGCCTGTCATATGGCTCCGTATGGCTCCAAGTCTTCAATAACTCTGAGGTCGAAACGTGTTCCGACATGTTTTCACTGCAACCTATTAAAGCATCATAAAAAAAACTTCAAAAGAATGGAGGGAAGAATGGGAGGCCCACTCCATTCAGGTTCCCTTCCTTCAGAACATGGAGGCTAGATAATATGGCAGAGGCTCTTTGATGGCCAGCCTGAGTGGAATGGCTCATTTGTAATGTTCTGAGGGGGGGGGGGGTGGGGGTGGGAAGGGAAAGTGACCTGGTCTGAAGTTGGAACAGTTCAGTCAGTCAGACTATGGGTGTACTAATAGTTATTCTAATAGGGAGCTCAGCTTACTGACACCAAGCCTCCGTCATCCAGGAATTACCAGGGGTTACTGGACATCCTATTTTAAAACAGGAAGAGGAGTTGGACGAGGGGGAGGAAAAGGGAAGAGGAGGAGGAAGAGGCAGAGGGAGGAGGAGGAGGAAGAGGCGGAGGGAGGCGGAGGAAAAGGGAAGAGGAGGAGGAAGAGGCAGAGGGAGGCGGAGGAAAAGGGAAGAGGAGGAGGAAGAGGCGGAGGGAGGAGGAGGAGGAAGAGGCGGAGGGAGGCGGAGGAAAAGGGAAGAGGAGGAGGAAGAGGCAGAGGGAGGCGGAGGAAAAGGGAAGAGGAGGAGGAAGAGGCAGAGGGAGGCGGAGGAAAAGGGAAGAGGAGGAGGAAGAGGCGGAGGGAGGCGGAGGAAAAGGGAAGAGGAGGAGGAAGAGGCAGTGGGAGGGGGAGGAAAAGGGAAGAGGAGGAGGAAGAGGCAGAGGGAGGCGGAGGAAAAGGGAAGAGGAGGAGGAAGAGGCAGAGGGAGGAGGAGGAAGAGACAAAGGCAGAGGCAGGGAGAGGAAGAAGAGGCAGGGAGAGGAAGAGGCAGAGGGAGGACGAGGAAGAAGAGGCAGAGGGAGGAAGAGGAAGAGACAGAGGCAGAGAGAGGAGGAGGAAGAGACAGAGGCAGAGGGAGGAGGAGGAAGAGACAGAGGCAGAGGGAGGAGGAAGAAGAGGCAGAGGGAGGAGGAGGAAGAGACAGTTGCAGAGGGAGGAGTAGAAGGAGGCAGAGGGAGGAGGAGGAAGTAGAGGCAGTGGGAGGAGGAAGAGGAGGAACAGGCAGATGGAGGAGGAGGAGGAGGAGGATGAAGAGGCAGAGGGAGGAAGAGGTGGAGGCAGAGGGAGGAAGAGGCAAAGGTAGAAGGAGGTAGAAGAGGCAGAGAAAGAGGATGTGTAAACTCTGGTCACTCCAAAAAGCTTTGCAAATTCAGATGTACATAGCATCTTCGTAAACGGTACAATCATCTATAATCCTATACACTTTGTCAGTTCATATTGGAGGAAATAAAAAGCCAAGCTTGCTTGAATCACATCTCCCTTGTAGTGCGTCCCAGTAAATCAATCATTAGGGAAGGTTGAGAAGTAAATTCCAGCTTGAGAACTGTGGAGCCTGGTTTTACAACTCAGGGAATTGTCCCCTACACAACATGAAGAGGCCTGGTCAGGAGAGAACCTGAGCCCTGACTAGAGGAAATCCTTTTGTTTGAAAATGTCTTAATACATTCTCAAACTGTGGAGGAAAAAGCAATCTGAAAACAGACTGTAGAGGAGGACTGAGATATAGAACAGACTGTAGAGGAGGACTGAGATATAGAACAGACTGTTGAGGAGGACTGAGATACAGAACAAACTGTTGAGGAGGACTGAGATACAGAACAGACTGTAGAGGAGGACTGAGATACAGAACAGTCTGTGGAGGAGGACTGAGATACAGAACAGACTGTAGAGGAGGACTGTGATACAGAACAGACTGTAGAGGAGGACTGAGATACAGAACAGACTGTAGAGGGGGACTGAGATACAGAACAGACTGTAGAGGAGGACTGAGATACAGAACAGACTGTAGAGGAGGACTGAGATACAGAACAGACTGTTGAGGAGGACTGAGATATAGAACAGACTGTAGAGGAGGACTGAGATACAGAACAGACTGTTGAGGAGGACTGAGATATAGAACAGACTGTAGAGGAGGACTGAGATACAGAACAGACTGTAGAGGAGGACTGAGATACAGAACAGACTGTAGAGGAGGACTGAGATACAGAACAGTCTGTAGAGGAGGACTGAGATACAGAACAGTCTGTAGAGGAGGACTGAGATACAGAACAGACTGTAGAGGAGGACTGAGATATAGAACAGTCTGTAGAGGAGGACTGAGATACAGAACAGACTGTAGAGGAGGACTGAGATACAGAACAGTCTGAAGAGGAGGACTGAGATACAGAACAGTCTGTAGAGGAGGACTGAGATACAGAACAGTCTGTAGAGGAGGACTGAGATACAGAACAGACTGTAGAGGAGGACTGAGATATAGAACAGACTGTAGAGGAGGACTGAGATACAGAACAGACTGTTGAGGAGGACTGAGATACAGAACAGACTGTTGAGGAGGACTAGGAACACACGCATCTATTTAGATACTACTGCACAGTTGGAGCTAGGAACACAAGCATTTAGTTAGATATTAATTGGACATGATTTGGAGAGGCGCACACCTGTCTATATAAGGTCACACGGTTGACAGTGCTTGTCAGAGCAAAAACCAAGCCATGAGGTTGAAGGAATTGTCCGTAGAGCTACGAGACAGGCTTGTGTCGAGGCACAGATCTGGCGAAGGGTACCAAAACATTTCTGCAGCATTGAAGGTCCCCAAGAACACAGTGGCCTCCATCATTCTTAAATGGAAGAAGTTTGGAACCACCAATCTGATTAATCTCCTAACCTATTGCACAAGTTAACTGCAGGTATATACTTAAGAAGTTACAAATATTCAAATATATTGAAAAACTTAAAATAAATAGTTTCAACACTATTGAAAAACCAACCCCTGGCTATTTCCAAATGGTATACTGCCAAAGCCTAGTAAAGAAACAAATGGAAGTTGTAGGAGACAGAAAGCCAATGGGTAGATTTGTTCAATTTAACCCTTGTGACCCAGGCTACCCTTCAATCTGTCAGCTCTCTCTCTCAGGAGAGAGAGAGAGACAGAGAGAGAGAGAGAGAGAGAGAGAGAGAGAGAGAGAGAGAGAGAGAGAGAGAGAGAGAGAGAGAGAGAGAGAGAGAGAGAGAGAGAGAGAGAGAGAGAGAGAGAGAGAGAGAGAGAGAGAGAGAGAAATACCACAGTGTGACATCACAGCAGCAATATTTGTGACCTGTTGCCACAAGAAAAGGTCAACCAGTGAATAACAAACACCATTGTAAATTGAACCCATATTTATGCTTATTTATTTTCCCTTTTGTACTTTAACCATTTGTACATCGCTACAACACTGTATATATACATAATATGACATTTGTAATGTCTTTATTCGTTTGGAACTTCTGTGAGTGTAATGTTTACTGTTCATTTTTATTGTTTATTTCACTTTTGCATATATCTTCTTCACTTGCTTTGGCAATGTTAACACATGTTTCCCATGCCAATAAAGCCCCTTGAATTGAATTGAATTGAATTGAGAGAGAGAGAGAGAGACAAAGAAAGAGAAAGAGAGAGCGAAAGAAGGAGAGAGAGAGTGAACCCATCCCTCCCTCCATGCAGTTGTTCCCCCCCCCCCCCCCCCCAGGAGGAAGTGGAGGCTGTGGAAAGAGGGAGAAAGGGATGAGGGAGAGGAGGAGACATGAGAGGGGCCTCATTAACTGTTCCAGCTGAGCTGGGGGCTTTGGCATATCAACAAGCCAGCCCTCTGTGTGCTAACCTTTTATGGGGCCTGACAGCCAGGCTCCAAATGGCTGCTATTCCCATGATGCCTCTGTTTTTATACGCCAACCTGTCTCCCTGCCTTTCTGTCTGTCTCACTCTCTCCCTGCCTTTCGGTCTGTCTCACTCTCTCCCTGCCTTTGTGTCTGTCTCACTGTCTCACTGCCTTTCTGTCTGTCTCACTGCCTTTCTGTCTGTCTCACTCTCTCCCTGCCTTTCTGTCTGTCTCACTCTCTCCCTGCCTTTCTGTCTGTCTCACTCTCTCCCTGCCTTTCTGTCTGTCTCACTCTCTCCCTGCCTTTCTGTCTGTCTCACTCTCTCCCTGCCTTTCTGTCTGTCTCACTCTCTCCCTGCCTTTCTGCCTGTCTCACTCTCTCCCTGCCTTTCTGTCTGTCTCACTCTCTCCCTGCCTTTCTGTCTGTCTCACTCTCTCCCTGCCTTTCTGTCTGTCTCACTCTCTCCCTGCCTTTCTGTCTGTCTCACTGTCTCACTGCCTTTCTGTCTGTCTCCCTGCCTTTCTGTCTGTCTCACTGTCTCACTGCCTTTCTGTCTGTCTCACTCTCTCCCTGCCTTTCTGTCTGTCTCACTCTCTCCCTGCCTTTCTATCTGTCTCACTCTCTCCCTGCCTTTCTGTCTGTCTCACTCTCTCCCTGCCTTTCTGTCTGTCTCACTCTCTCCCTGCCTTTCTGTCTGTCTCACTGTCTCACTGCCTTTCTGTCTGTCTCCCTGCCTTTCTGTCTGTCTCACTGTCTCACTGCCTTTCTGTCTGTCTCACTCTCTCCCTGCCTTTCTGTCTGTCTCACTCTCTCCCTGCCTTTCGGTCTGTCTCACTCTCTCCCTGCCTTTGTGTCTGTCTCACTGTCTCACTGCCTTTCTGTCTGTCTCACTGCCTTTCTGTCTGTCTCACTGTCTCACTGCCTTTCTGTCTGTCTCACTCTCTCCCTGCCTTTCTGTCTGTCTTACTGTCTCCCTGCCTTTCTGTCTGTCTCCCTGCCTTTCTGTCTGTCTCACTCTCTCCCTTTCTGTCTGTCTCACTCTCTCCCTGCCTTTCTGTCTGTCTCACTGTCTCACTGCCTTTCTGTCTGTCTCACTCTCTCCCTGCCTGTCTGTCTGTCTCACTCTCTCCCTGCCTTTCTGTCTGTCTCCCTGCCTTTCTGTCTGTCTCACTGTCTTCCTGCCTTTCTGTCTGTCTCCCTGCCTTTCTGTCTGTCTCACTCTCTCCCTGCCTTTCTGTCTGTCTCACTGTCTCCCTGCCTTTCTGTCTGTCTCACTGTCTCCCTGCCTTTCTGTCTGTCTCACTGTCTCACTGCCTATCTGTCTGTCTCACTCTCTCCCTGCCTTTATGTCTGTCTAACTCTCTCCCTGCCTTTCTGTCTGTCTCACTGTCTCACTGCCTATCTGTCTGTCTCACTCTCTCCCTGCCTTTCAGTCTGTCTCACTATCTCCATGCCTTTCAGTCTGTCGCACTGTCTCCCTGCCTTTCTGTCTGTCTCACTGTCTCCCTGCCTTTCTGTCTGTCTCACTGTCTCACTGCCTTTCTGTCTGTCTCACTGTCTCCCTGCCTTTCTGTCTGTCTCACTGTCTCCCTGCCGTTATGTCTGTCTCACTGTCTCCCTGCCTTTCTGTCTGTCTCCCTGCCGTTCTGTCTGTCTCACTCTCTCCCTGCCATTCTGCCTGTCTCACTGTCTCCCTGCCGTTCTGTCTGTCTCACTCTCTCCCTGCCTTTCTGTCTGTCTCCCTGCCTTTCTGTCTGTACTGTCTCCCTGCCTTTCTGTCTGTCTCCCTGCCTTTCTGTCTGTCTCACTCTCTCCCTGCCTTTCTGTCTGTCTCACACTCTCCCTGCCTTTCTGTCTGTCTCACTGTGTCCCTACCTTTCTGTCTGTCTCCCTGCCATTCTGTCTGTCTCACTGTCTCCCTGCCTTTCTGTCTGTCTCACTCTCTCCCTGCCTTTCTGTCTGTCTCCCTGCCATTCTGTCTGTCTCACTGTCTCCCTGCCTTTCTGTCTGTCTCACTCTCTCCCTGCCTTTCTGTTTGTCTCACTCTCTCCCTGCCTTTCTGTCTGTCTCACTGTCTCCCTGCCTTTCTGTCTGTCTTCCTGCCATTCTGTCTGTCTCACTCTCTCCCTGCCTTTCTGTCTGTCTCACTGTCTCCCTGCCTTTCTGTCTGGGCAGTTCTTCTTCTGTGGTCATAGAACCAGTTTGTTTGTCTCTCTGGATGTTTCACATAAAATAATACTTGCTGCTGTGGCAGTCTTCAAAGTGCATGGTTATATCAGATATCTGTCAGATATCTGCCACTCGGGAGGCCCCAGTCAGATATCTGCCACTCGGGAGGCCCCAGTCAGATATCTGCCACTCGGGAGGCCCCAGTCAGATATCTGCCACTCGGGAGGCCCAGTCAGATATCTGCCACTCGGGAGGCCCCAGTCAGATATCTGCCACTCGGGAGGCCCCAGTCAGATATCTGCCACTCCCGAAGCCCCAGTCAGATATCTGCCACTCCCGAAGCCCCAGTCAGATATCTGCCACTCGTGAGGACGCAGTCAGATATCTGCCACTAGGGAGGCCCCAGTCAGATATCTGCCACTCCCGAAGCCCCAGTCAGATATCTGCCACTCGGGAGGCCCCAGTCAGATATCTGCCACTCCGGAGGCCCCAGTCAGATATCTGCCACTCGGGAGGCCCCAGTCAGATATCTGCCACTCGGGAGGCCCCAGTCAGATATCTGCCACTCCCGAAGCCCCAGTCAGATATCTGCCACTCGGGAGGCCCCAGTCAGATATCTGCCACTCCGGAGGCCCCAGTCAGATATCTGCCACTCGGGAGGCCCCAGTCAGATATCTGCCACTCGGGAGGCCCCAGTCAGATATCTGCCACTCGGGAGGCCCCAGTCAGATATCTGCCACTCCCGAAGCCCCAGTCAGATATCTGTCACTCGGGAGGACCCAGTCAGATATCTGCCACTCCGGAGGCCCCAGTCAGATATCTGCCACTCGGGAGGCCCCAGTCAGATATCTGCCACTCGGGAGGCCCCAGTCAGATATCTGCCACTCGGGAGGCCCCAGTCAGATATCTGCCACTCGGGAGGCCCCAGTCAGATATCTGCCACTCCCGAAGCCCCAGTCAGATATCTGCCACTCGGGAGGCCCCAGTCAGATATCTGCCACTCGGGAGGCCCCAGTCAGATATCTGCCACTCCGGAGGCCCCAGTCAGATATCTGCCACTCGGGAGGCCCCAGTCAGATATCTGCCACTCGGGAGGCCCCAGTCAGATATCTGCCACTCGGGAGGCCCCAGTCAGATATCTGCCACTCGGGAGGCCCCAGTCAGATATCTGCCACTCCCGAAGCCCCAGTCAGATATCTGCCACTCGGGAGGCCCCAGTCTCAAAATCTGTTGCATGGCAGCAGTCAAGTTTTCAAGATATTGGACTTTCAAGAAGCAAAGTGTCACTGGCCACATTCTCACGATGATGCTGAAATTATTTTCCCTTTAAGGATGTCATGTCATGTCTTGTCTTGTGTTGTGTTGTGTTGTGTTGTGTTGTGTTGTGTTGTGTTGTGTTGTGTAGGTAGTAAACTGTCCAGCTACTGACTGAAAATATTGGTTATTATGTGGCTGTATTATTACACCAGACTGGTTACAGTCAAAGGTTTTCTGTGGCTGTATTATATAGATGTGAGGGGCAGCAGTACCTGTATAGATGTGAGAGGGGCAGCAGTACCAGTATAGATGTGAGGGGCAGCAGTACCAGTATAGATGTGAGAGGGGCAGCAGTACAAGTATAGATGTAAGAGGGGCAGCAGTACCTGTATAGATGTGAGAGGGGCAGCAGTACCAGTATAGATGTTAGAGGGGCAGCAGTACCAGTATAGATATGAGGGGCAGCAGTACCAGTATAGATATGAGGGGCAGCAGTACCAGTATAGATGTTAGAGGGGCAGCAGTACCAGTATAGATGTTAGAGGGGCAGCAGTACCAGTACAGATGTGAGAGGGGCAGCAGTACCTGTATAGATGTGAGAGGGGCAGCAGTACCAGTACAGATTTTAGAGGGGCAGCAGTACCTGTATAGATGTGAGAGGGGCAGCAGCACCAGTATAGATGTAAGAGGGGCAGCAGAACCAGTACAGATGTGAGAGGGGCAGCAGTACCTGTATAGATGTGAGAGGGGCAGCAGTACCAGTACAGATGTTAGAGGGGCAGCAGTACCAGTATAGATGTGAGGGGCAGCAGTACCAGTATAGATGTGAGAGCGGCAGCAGTACCAGTATAGATGTGAGAGCGGCAGCAGTACCAGTATAGATGTGAGAGCGGCAGCAGTACCAGTATAGATGTGAGGTGCAGCAGTACCAGTATAGATGTGAGAGGGGCAGCAGTACCTGTATAGATGTGAGAGGGGCAGCAGTACCTGTATAGATGTTAGAGGGGCAGCAGTACCTGTATAGATGTGAGAGGGGCAGCAGTACCAGTATAGATGTGAAAGGGGCAGCAGTAGCGGTATAGATGTGAGAGGGGCAGCAGTACCTGTATAGATGTGAGAGGGGCAGCAGTACCTGTATAGATGTGAGAGGGGCAGCAGTACCAGTATAGATGTGAGAGGGGCAGCAGTAGTTGTACAGATGTGAGAGGGGCAGCAATACCAGTATAGATGTTAGAGGGGCAGCAGTACCAGTATAGATGTTAGAGGGGCAGCAGTACCAGTATAGATGTTAGAGGGGCAACAGTACCAGTATAGATGTGAGAGGGGCAGCAGTACCAGTATAGATGTTAGAGGGGGAGCAGTACCAGTATAGATGTGAGAGGGGCAGCAGTACCTGTATAGATGTGAGAGGGGAAGCAGTACCAGTATAGATGTTACAGGGGCAGCAGTACCAGTATAGATGTGAGGGGCGGCAGTACCAGTATAGATGTGAGGGGGGCAGCAGTACCAGTATAGATGTGAGAGGGGCAGCAGTACCAGTATAGATGTGAGAGGGGCAGCAGTAGTTGTGTAGATGTGAGAGGGGCAGCAGTACCTTATAGATGTGAGAGGGGCAGCAGTACCTGTATAGATGTGAAGGGCAGCAGAACCAGTATAGATGTGAGAGGGGCAGCAGTACCTGTATAGATGTGAGAGGGGCAGCAGTACCTGTATAGATGAGAGAGGCAGCAGTACCAGTATAGATGTGAGAGCGGCAGCAGTACCAGTATAGATGTGAGAGCGGCAGCAGTACCAGTATAGATGTGAGGTGCAGCAGTACCAGTATAGATGTGAGAGGCAGCAGTACCAGTATAGATGTGAGGGGCAGCAGTACCTGTATAGATGAGAGAGGCAGCAGTACCAGTATAGATGTGAGAGCGGCAGCAGTACCAGTATAGATGTGAGAGGGGCAGCAGTACCCGTATAGATGTGAGAGGGGCAGCAGTACCAGTATAGATGTGAGAGGGGCAGCAGTACCAGTATAGATGTGAGAGGGGCAGCAGTACCTGTATAGATGTGAGAGGGGCAGCAGTACCTGTATAGATGTTAGAGGGGCAGCAGTACCTGTATAGATGTGAGAGGGGCAGCAGTACCAGTATAGATGTGAAAGGGGCAGCAGTAGCGGTATAGATGTGAGAGGGGCAGCAGTACCTGTATAGATGTGAGAGGGGCAGCAGTACCTGTATAGATGTGAGAGGGGCAGCAGTACCAGTATAGATGTGAGAGGGGCAGCAGTAGTTGTACAGATGTGAGAGGGGCAGCAATACCAGTATAGATGTGAGAGGGGCAGCAGTACCAGTATAGATGTTAGAGGGGCAGCAGTACCAGTATAGATGTTAGAGGGGCAGCAGTACCAGTATAGATGTGAGAGGGGCAGCAGTACCAGTATAGATGTGAGAGGGGGAGCAGTACCAGTATAGATGTGAGAGGGGCAGCAATACCAGTATAGATGTGAGAGGAGCAGCAGTACCAGTATAGATATGGTAGAGGCAGCAGTACCAGTATAGATGTTAGAGGGGCAGCAGTACCAGTACAGATGTGAGGGGCAGCAGTACCAGTATAGATGTGAGAGGGGCAGCAGTACCTGTATAGATGTGAGAGGGGCAGCAGTACCTGTATAGGTGTTAGAGGGGCAGCAGTACCTGTATAGATGTGAGAGGGGCAGCAGTACCAGTATAGATGTGAGAGGGGCAGCAGTAGCGGTATAGATGTGAGAGGGGCAGCAGTACCTGTATAGATGTGAGAGGGGCAGCAGTACCTGTATAGATGTGAGAGGGGCAGCAGTACCAGCATAGATGTGAGAGGGGCAGCAGTAGTTGTACAGATGTGAGAGGGGCAGCAATACCAGTATAGATGTGAGAGGGGGAGCAGTACCAGTATAGATGTGAGAGGGGCAGCAGTACCTGTATAGATGTGAGAGGGGAAGCAGTACCAGTATAGATGTTAGAGGGGCAGCAGTACCAGTATAGATGTGAGGGGCGGAGGTACCAGTATAGATGTGAGGGGGGCAGCAGTACCAGTATAGATGTGAGAGGGGCAGCAGTACCAGTATAGATGTGAGAGGGGCAGCAGTAGTTGTGTAGATGTGAGAGGGGCAGCAGTACCTTATAGATGTGAGAGGGGCAGCAGTACCTGTATAGATGTGAAGGGCAGCAGAACCAGTATAGATGTGAGAGGGGCAGCAGTACCTGTATAGATGTGAGAGGGGCAGCAGTACCTGTATAGATGTGAGAGGGGCAGCAGTACCAGTATAGATGTGAGAGGGGCAGCAGTACCAGTATAGATGTGAGAGAGGCAGCAGTAGTTGTATAGATGTGAGAGGGGCAGCAATACCAGTATAGATGTTAGGGGCAGCAGTACCTGTATAGATGTGAGGGGCAGCAGTACCAGTATAGATGTGAGGGGCAGCAGTACCAGTATAGATGTGAGAGGGGCAGCAATACCAGTATAGATGTGAGAGGGGCAGCAGTACCAGTATAGATATGGGAGAGGCAGCAGTACCAGTATAGATGTTAGAGGGGCAGCAGTACCAGTATAGATGTGAGGGGCAGCAGTACCAGTATAGATGTGAGAGGGGCAGCAATACCAGTATAGATGTGAGAGGAGCAGCAGTACCAGTATAGATATGGGAGAGGCAGCAGTACCAGTATAGATGTTAGAGGGGCAGCAGTACCAGTACAGATGTGAGGGGCAGCAGTACCAGTATAGATGTGAGAGGGGCAGCAGTACCAGTATAGATGTGAGAGAGGCAGCAGTACCAGTATAGATGTGAGAGGGGCAGCAGTACCAGTATAGATGTGATAGAGGCAGCAGTACCAGTATAGATGTTAGAGGGGCAGGAGTACCAGTATAGATGTTAGAGGGGCAGCAGTACCAGTATAGATGTGAGGGGCAGCAGTACCAGTATAGATGTGAGAGGGGCAGCAATACCAGTATAGATGTGAGAGGAGCAGCAGTACCAGTATAGATATGGGAGAGGCAGCAGTACCAGTATAGATGTTAGAGGGGCAGCAGTACCAGTATAGATGTGAGAGGGGCAGCAGTACCAGTATAGATGTGAGAGGGGCAGCAATACCAGTATAGATGTGAGAGGGGCAGCAGTACCAGTATAGATGTGAGAGGGGCAGCAGTACCAGTGTAGATGTGAGAGGGGCAGCAGTACCAGTATAGATGTTAGAGGGGCAGCAGTACCAGTATAGATGTGAGAGGGGCAGCAGTACCAGTATAGATGAGAGGGGCAGCAGTACCAGTATAGATGTGAGAGGGGCAGCAGTACCAGTATAGATGTGAGAGGGGCAGCAGTACCAGTATAGATGTGAGAGGGGCAGCAGTAGTTGTATAGATGTGAGAGGGGCAGAAGTACCAGTATAGATGTGAGAGGGGCAGCAGTACCAGTATAGATGTTAGAGGGGCAGCAGTAGTTGTATAGATGTGAGAGGGGCAGCAGTACCAGTATAGATGTTAGAGGGGCAGCAGTAGTTGTATAGATGTGAGAGGGGCAGCAGTACCAGTATAGATGTGAGAGGGGCAGCAGTACCAGTATAGATGTGAGAGGGGCAGCAGTACCAGTATAGATGTTAGAGGGGCAGCAGTACCCGTATAGATGTGAGAGGGGCAGCAGTACCAGTATAGATGTGAGAGGGGCAGCAGTACCCGTATAGATGTGAGAGGGGCAGCAGTACCAGTATAGATGTGAGAGGGGCAGCAGTACCAGTATAGATGTGAGAGGGGCAGCAGTACCAGTATTGATGTGAGAGGGGCAGCAGTACCAGTATAGATGTTAGAGGGGCAGCAGTACCAGTATAGATGTGAGAGGGGCAGCAGTACCAGTATAGATGTGAGAGGGGCAGCAGTACCTGTATAGATGTGAGAGGGGCAGCAGTACCAGTATATAGATGTGGGAGAGGCAGCAGTACCAGTATAGATGTGAGAGGGGCAGCAGTACCAGTATAGATGTGGGAGAGGCAGCAGTACCAGTATATAGATGTGGGAGAGGCAGCAGTAGTTGTATAGATGTGAGAGGGGAAGCAGTACCAGTATAGATATGAGAGGGGCAGCAGTACCTGTATAGATGTGAGAGGGGCAACAGTACCAGTATATAGATGTGGGAGAGGCAGCAGTACCAGTATAGATGTGGGAGAGGCAGCAGTAGTTGTATAGATGTGGGAGAGGCAGCAGTACCAGTATAGATGTGGGAGAGGCAGCAGTACCAGTATAGATGTGATAGAGGCAGCAGTACCAGTATAGATGTTAGAGGGGCAGGAGTACCAGTATAGATGTTAGAGGGGCAGCAATACCAGTATAGATGTGAGGGGCAGCAGTACCAGTATAGATGTGAGAGGGGCAGCAATACCAGTATAGATGTGAGAGGGGCAGCAGTACCAGTATAGATGTGAGAGGGGCAGCAGTACCAGTGTAGATGTGAGAGGGGCAGCAGTACCAGTATAGATGTTAGAGGGGCAGCAGTACCAGTATAGATGTGAGAGGGGCAGCAGTACCAGTATAGATGAGAGGGGCAGCAGTACCAGTATAGATGTGAGAGGGGCAGCAGTACCAGTATAGATGTGAGAGGGGCAGCAGTACCAGTATAGATGTGAGAGGGGCAGCAGTAGTTGTATAGATGTGAGAGGGGCAGAAGTACCAGTATAGATGTGAGAGGGGCAGCAGTACCAGTATAGATGTTAGAGGGGCAGCAGTAGTTGTATAGATGTGAGAGGGGCAGCAGTACCAGTATAGATGTTAGAGGGGCAGCAGTAGTTGTATAGATGTGAGAGGGGCAGCAGTACCAGTATAGATGTGAGAGGGGCAGCAGTACCAGTATAGATGTGAGAGGGGCAGCAGTACCAGTATAGATGTTAGAGGGGCAGCAGTACCCGTATAGATGTGAGAGGGGCAGCAGTACCAGTATAGATGTGAGAGGGGCAGCAGTACCCGTATAGATGTGAGAGGGGCAGCAGTACCAGTATAGATGTGAGAGGGGCAGCAGTACCAGTATAGATGTGAGAGGGGCAGCAGTACCAGTATTGATGTGAGAGGGGCAGCAGTACCAGTATAGATGTTAGAGGGGCAGCAGTACCAGTATAGATGTGAGAGGGGCAGCAGTACCAGTATAGATGTGAGAGGGGCAGCAGTACCTGTATAGATGTGAGAGGGGCAGCAGTACCAGTATATAGATGTGGGAGAGGCAGCAGTACCAGTATAGATGTGAGAGGGGCAGCAGTACCAGTATAGATGTGGGAGAGGCAGCAGTACCAGTATATAGATGTGGGAGAGGCAGCAGTAGTTGTATAGATGTGAGAGGGGAAGCAGTACCAGTATAGATATGAGAGGGGCAGCAGTACCTGTATAGATGTGAGAGGGGCAACAGTACCAGTATATAGATGTGGGAGAGGCAGCAGTACCAGTATAGATGTGGGAGAGGCAGCAGTAGTTGTATAGATGTGGGAGAGGCAGCAGTACCAGTATAGATGTGGGAGAGGCAGCAGTACCAGTATAGATGTGATAGAGGCAGCAGTACCAGTATAGATGTTAGAGGGGCAGGAGTACCAGTATAGATGTTAGAGGGGCAGCAATACCAGTATAGATGTGAGGGGCAGCAGTACCAGTATAGATGTGAGAGGGGCAGCAATACCAGTATAGATGTGAGAGGAGCAGCAGTACCAGTATAGATATGGGAGAGGCAGCAGTACCAGTATAGATGTTAGAGGGGCAGCAGTACCAGTATAGATGTGAGAGGGGCAGCAGTACCAGTATAGATGTGAGAGGGGCAGCAATACCAGTATAGATGTGAGAGGGGCAGCAGTACCAGTATAGATGTGAGAGGGGCAGCAGTACCAGTGTAGATGTGAGAGGGGCAGCAGTACCAGTATAGATGTTAGAGGGGCAGCAGTACCAGTATAGATGTGAGAGGGGCAGCAGTACCAGTATAGATGAGAGGGGCAGCAGTACCAGTATAGATGTGAGAGGGGCAGCAGTACCAGTATAGATGTGAGAGGGGCAGCAGTACCAGTATAGATGTGAGAGGGGCAGCAGTAGTTGTATAGATGTGAGAGGGGCAGAAGTACCAGTATAGATGTGAGAGGGGCAGCAGTACCAGTATAGATGTTAGAGGGGCAGCAGTAGTTGTATAGATGTGAGAGGGGCAGCAGTACCAGTATAGATGTTAGAGGGGCAGCAGTAGTTGTATAGATGTGAGAGGGGCAGCAGTACCAGTATAGATGTGAGAGGGGCAGCAGTACCAGTATAGATGTGAGAGGGGCAGCAGTACCAGTATAGATGTTAGAGGGGCAGCAGTACCCGTATAGATGTGAGAGGGGCAGCAGTACCAGTATAGATGTGAGAGGGGCAGCAGTACCCGTATAGATGTGAGAGGGGCAGCAGTACCAGTATAGATGTGAGAGGGGCAGCAGTACCAGTATAGATGTGAGAGGGGCAGCAGTACCAGTATTGATGTGAGAGGGGCAGCAGTACCAGTATAGATGTTAGAGGGGCAGCAGTACCAGTATAGATGTGAGAGGGGCAGCAGTACCAGTATAGATGTGAGAGGGGCAGCAGTACCTGTATAGATGTGAGAGGGGCAGCAGTACCAGTATATAGATGTGGGAGAGGCAGCAGTACCAGTATAGATGTGAGAGGGGCAGCAGTACCAGTATAGATGTGGGAGAGGCAGCAGTACCAGTATATAGATGTGAGAGGGGCAGCAGTACCAGTATAGATGTGATAGAGGCAGCAGTACCAGTATAGATGTTAGAGGGGCAGCAATACCAGTATAGATGTGAGAGGGGCAGCAGTACCAGTATAGATGTGAGAGGGGCAGCAGTACCAGTGTAGATGTGAGAGGGGCAGCAGTACCAGTATAGATGTGAGAGGGGCAGCAGTACCAGTATAGATGTGATAGAGGCAGCAGTACCAGTATAGATGTGAGAGGGGCAGCAGTACCAGTATAGATGTGATAGAGGCAGCAGTACCAGTATAGATGTTAGAGGGGCAGCAATACCAGTATAGATGTGAGAGGGGCAGCAGTACCAGTATAGATGTGAGAGGGGCAGCAGTACCAGTGTAGATGTGAGAGGGGCAGCAGTACCAGTATAGATGTTAGAGGGGCAGCAGTACCAGTATAGATGTGAGAGGGGCAGCAGTACCAGTATAGATGAGAGGGGCAGCAGTACCAGTATAGATGTGAGAGGGGCAGCAGTACCAGTATAGATGTGAGAGGGGCAGCAGTACCAGTATAGATGTGAGAGGGGCAGCAGTAGTTGTATAGATGTGAGAGGGGCAGAAGTACCAGTATAGATGTGAGAGGGGCAGCAGTACCAGTATAGATGTTAGAGGGGCAGCAGTAGTTGTATAGATGTGAGAGGGGCAGCAGTACCAGTATAGATGTTAGAGGGGCAGCAGTAGTTGTATAGATGTGAGAGGGGCAGCAGTACCAGTATAGATGTGAGAGGGGCAGCAGTACCAGTATAGATGTGAGAGGGGCAGCAGTACCAGTATAGATGTTAGAGGGGCAGCAGTACCCGTATAGATGTGAGAGGGGCAGCAGTACCAGTATAGATGTGAGAGGGGCAGCAGTACCCGTATAGATGTGAGAGGGGCAGCAGTACCAGTATAGATGTGAGAGGGGCAGCAGTACCAGTATAGATGTGAGAGGGGCAGCAGTACCAGTATTGATGTGAGAGGGGCAGCAGTACCAGTATAGATGTTAGAGGGGCAGCAGTACCAGTATAGATGTGAGAGGGGCAGCAGTACCAGTATAGATGTGAGAGGGGCAGCAGTACCTGTATAGATGTGAGAGGGGCAGCAGTACCAGTATATAGATGTGGGAGAGGCAGCAGTACCAGTATAGATGTGAGAGGGGCAGCAGTACCAGTATAGATGTGGGAGAGGCAGCAGTACCAGTATATAGATGTGAGAGGGGCAGCAGTACCAGTATAGATGTGAGAGGGGCAGCAGTACCAGTATAGATGTGGGAGAGGCAGCAGTACCAGTATATAGATGTGGGAGAGGCAGCAGTAGTTGTATAGATGTGAGAGGGGAAGCAGTACCAGTATAGATATGAGAGGGGCAGCAGTACCTGTATAGATGTGAGAGGGGCAACAGTACCAGTATATAGATGTGGGAGAGGCAGCAGTACCAGTATAGATGTGGGGGAGGCAGCAGTAGTTGTATAGATGTGGGAGAGGCAGCAGTACCAGTATAGATGTGGGAGAGGCAGCAGTACCAGTATAGATGTGGGAGAGGCAGCAGTAGTTGTATAGATGTGAGACTGCTTTTCAAATTCCACTGGTTCCACATTCCCTCCCTCTGCAAACATCTCGGCGGCGTGGCCAGGTCAACAACAACATCTCATTACCAAATATACAAATGACAGAGCACATATTGTTGGCCCTGGTTCAATACTCCTGTATTAAGTCATACATCTGCTGTGTGTAACTCAAATATCTGTAGACTGTTTCTTCAGACACGGAACCGACAGACAAGCTTTGGGCTTGTTCCAACCTGCTCTGCATCTTGTTATGTAGAGTTAAGACTGTCATTGGACCAAAAGACTAATGGCTCTAACTAGTAATGCATTATCCAACAAGTAACGCATTTTCCAACAAGAAACACATTATCCAACAAGTGTTGATAAATTGTCTTAAGACGATACCATATGTTAGTTTAGAACCCCCCAGTTCTTCAACGTGTACAGGCTAAACTCTTGCCTTGGTTGTCACAAGTCAAGCTGAGAAAGTAAAGTAGGCTACATTACAACAACCGTGACTGATGTTTTCTATCAGATTCAGTCGACACAATGAAACTAGTGAAACCGAAGAGCAATTTTTTAATTTTCTCATTGACGTCTGGGGTCTGAATTATTAAAGAGGAAAAGCGGTGTGTCACCCCCCTATGTAACGCACGCCTAGCAGTGTGGCTAGCAGTGTGGCCTGACGCTAGCCTTAGCCTCGCCTAGCAGTGTGGCCTGACGCTAGCCTTAGCCTCGCCTAGCAGTGTGGCTAGCAGTATGGACTGACGCTAGCCTTAGGCTCGCCTAGCAGTGTGGCTAGCAGTATGGCCTGACGCTACCCTTAGCATCGCCTAGCAGTGTGGCTAGCAGCATGGCCTGACGCTACCCTTAGCATCGTCTAGCAGTGTGGCTAGCAGTATGGCCTGACGCTAGCCTCGCCTAGCAGTGTGGCTAGCAGTATGGCCTGACGCTAGCCTTAGCGTCGCCTAGCAGTGTGGCTAGCAGTATGGCCGGACGCTACCCTTAGCATCGCCTAGCAGTGTGGCTAGCAGTATGGCCTGACGCTAGCCTTAGCCTCCCCTGGCAGTGTGGCCTGACGCTAGCCTTAGCCTCGCCTAGCAGTGTGGCTAGCAGTATGGCCTGACGCTAGCCTTAGCCTCGCCTAGCAGTGTGGCTAGCAGTATGGCCTGACGCTAGCTTTAGGCTCGCCTAGCAGTGTGGCTAGCAGTATGGCCTGAAGCTAGCCTTAGCCTCACCAGTGTGGCTAGCAGATTGGCTAGCAATATCACCTGACGCTACCCTATCTTAGCAGTGTGGCTAGCAGTATCACCTGACGCTAGTCTTAGCCTCGCCTATCAATGTGGGTAGCAGTGTGGCTAGAAGTATCGCCTGACGTGTAGTCTTAGCCTCGCCTAGCAGTGTAGTGTGGCTAGCAGTGACACCGTGAACATCACATCACTATGGGATTTTACAGGCTGAAGGATTAGTACTGTTGACAAACTGCCAGCTGTCCTGAGGCCCATATCAGCCTACACAGCCTACCACTCGTTTATTCTCACCTCATACAAAGGGTTAGTGGGAGATCAGAGATCCCTTAGTGATCTCTGACCAACTGAGGAATCCAGGTGTCTGTGTCCCAAATGGCACCCTATTCACTATACTGTGCACTACTTTATTATCATTATTATTTGACCCTGTTGGTCATCTCTGAACGCTTGAACATCTTGGCCATGTTCTGTTATAATCTCCACCCGGCACAGCCAGAAGAGGACTGGCCACCCCTCATAGCCTGGTTCCTCTCTAGGTTTCTTCCTAGGTTTTGGCCTTTCTAGGGAGTTTTTCCCTAGCCACCGTGCTTTTACACCTGCATTGCTTGCTGTTTTTGGGAGTTTTAGGCTGGGTTTCTGTACAGCACTTTGAGATATCAGCTGATGTAAAAAGGGCTATATAAATACATTTGATTTGATTTGATTTAGACCACAGCCTTTATGGGCCCTGATCAAAAGGAGTGCACTCTACGGTATAGGGAATAGGGAGCCATTTTGTGACACAGCCCGGGGAGCAGTAATCAGAGCAGTAAGTAGCGTCCTAACACAGGGCCAGGGGATGTGGGTCAGTCCCAAACAGAAGCAAAGTGTCAAGCAAGCTCCTGTTAGATTTCACAGTACCCATTCATCAGCTGATACAATAGGATCCCCTTTGCCAGGCTGGCTTTCTTAAACACACAGACTTGGGGTGGGCAACAAGGAACATTATGTGTATATCATTTAACAATGATTGACAAAATCATTATTCATTTACTGCAGGAATGGGCGTGATGTATTAATTAATGTTTCTGCTCAGTCAAAGGAATTGAAATCAATCCTAGCCTACACTAGTGGCGATCACACGTAAAGATCTAGGTGTGACGGGGCTATTGTGAATAGTTCTGGCCACTGAACCGTGGAGCCGGTCGGAGGACCATGTGGAGCCTCATTTCCTTAGTTATCTGTTATAAATATTTATTAGTTAGAGAGAGACAGAGAGAGAGAGTGAGTGAGAGTCTGACCCCCTTTCCTGGGCCACTTGGGTCTGCTTGATACTAAAAACAAGACCACTGTTGACCATTGTTTTAAGACAAGACCCCTGTTGACCATTGTTTTAAGACAAGACCACTGTTGACCATTGTTTTAAGACAAGACCACTGTTCACCATTGTTTTAAGACAAGACCACTGTTGACCATTATTTTAAGATAAGGCCACTGTTCACCATTATTTTAAGACAAGACCACTGTTGACCATTGTTTTAAGACAAGACCACTGTTGACCATTGTTTTAAGACAAGACCACTGTTGACCATTGTTTTAAGACAAGACCAATGTTGACCATTGTTGTACGACAAGACCATTATTGACCATTGTTTTAAGACAAGACCATTGTTGACCATTGTTTTAAGACAAGACCACTGTTGACCATTTAAGACAAGACCACTGTTGACCATTGTTTTAAGACAAGACCACTGTTGACCATTTAAGACAAGACCACTGTTGACCATTGTTTTAAGACAAGACCACTGTTCACCATTTAAAACAAGACTATTGTTGACCATTGTTTTAAGACAAGACCACTGTTCACCATTGTTTTAAGACAAGACCACTGTTGACCATTTAAGATAAGACCACTGTTGACCATTTAAGATAAGACCACGGTTGACCATTGTTTTAAGTGCTGACTCCCTCCTTCCGTCCAGAATGATATCGGCTTCCATTGGCCTCTGCTTTTTTCTTCCATAGGGGCTAATATAGATTTTTCATCCCTCATGTGAGGCAGTCTGAATAATTCTCTATCCTCTCCTCCCAGCGAGTGTGGCTCCTACTACGGCCAACCGGACATTTGACAGGAAGGAGCGCTGATAGGCTATGAACTAAATTGATAAGGGGGGAAAAAATAGTCATTAGTCTTTATTTAGGGAGAATGGCCTCATGTCCTGGGCTGATTGAGATCACTATAGAGTTTTAGTGGGGCAGTAACTAAAGATTGGCTACAGAGAAGTCCTAGCCACTAGGTCTTCAAATCAAATCAAAGTTTATTTAGAGTTTTAGTGGGGCAGTAACTAAAGATTGGCTACAGAGAAGTTCTAGCCACTAGGTCTTCAAATCAAATCAAAGTTTATTTAGAGTTTTAGTGGGGCAGTAACTAAAGATTGGCTACAGAGAAGTCCTAGCCACTAGGTCTTCAAATCAAATCAAAGTGTATTTGTCACGTGCGCCGAATACAACAGGCGTAGACCTTACAGTGAAACGCTTACTTACAGGCTCTAACCGAGTGCAAAACAGGTATTAGGTGAACAATAGGTAAGTAAAGAAATAAAAACAACAGTAAAAAGACAGGCTATATACAGTAGAGAGGCTATATACAGTAGAGAGGCTATATACAGTAGTGAGGCTATATACAGTAGAGAGGCTATATACAGTAGAGAGGCCATATACAGCAGAGAGGCTATATACAGTAGAGAGGCTATATACAGTAGAGAGGCTACATACAGCAGAGAGGCTATATACAGCAGAGAGGCTATATACAGTAGAGAGACTATATACAGTAGTGAGGCTATAAAAGTAGCGAGGATACATTCAGTAAAGAGACTATATACAGTAGAGAGGCTATATACAGTAGCGAGGCTATAAAAGTAGCGACGCTACATAGCTGTGGGGGTGGGGTAGGGTGGGGTTAGGTGGGGTTAGGTGTGGGGGTGGGGTTGGGGTGGGGTTAGGGTTAGGTGTGGGGTTAGGGTTAGGTGTGGGGTTAGGTGCGGGGGTGGGGGTGGGGTGGGGTTAGGTGTGGGGGTGGGGTTAGGTGTGGGGGTGGGGGTGGGGTTAGGTGTGGGGTTGGGGTTAGGGTTAGGTGTGGGGGTGGGGTGGGTGTGGGGTTAGCTGTGGGGGTGGGGTTAGGGTTAGGTGTGGGGGTGGGGTAGGGGTAGGGTGGGGTTAGGTGTGGGAGTGGGGTTAGGTGTGGGGGTGGGGTTAGGGTTAGGTGTGGGGGTGGGGTAGGGGTAGGGTGGGGTTAGGTGTGGGGGTGGGGTTGGGGTGGGGTGGGTGTGGGGTTAGCTGTGGGGGTGGGGTTTGGGTTGGGGTGGGGTTGGGTGTGGGGTTGGGGTTGGGGTGGGGTTGGGTGTGGGTGTGGGTGTGGGGTTGGGTGTGGGGGTGGGGTGGGGTTGGGGTTGGGGTGGGGGTTGGGGTGGGGGTGGGGGTGGGGGTGGGGTTGGGGTTAGGTGTGGGGTTAGCTGTGAGGGTGGGGTTAGGTGTGGGGGTGGGGGTGGGGGTGGGGTTGGGGTTGGGGTTGGGGTGGGGGTGGGGTTGGGGTTAGGTGTGGGGTTGGGGTGGGGTTGGGGTTAGGTGTGGGGTTAGCTGTGGGGGTGGGGTTAGGTGTGGGGGTGGGGGTGGGGTTGGGGTTGGGGTTAGGGTGGGGGTGGGGGTGGGGGTGGGGTTGGGGTTGGGGTTGGGGTGGGGTTGGGTGTGGGTGTGGGGTTACTGACCTCCTGAATCAGAGACGAGGAGCCGCCACCAATACCGACACTTCCCAGCTTCCTCTCTGGCGAACCTTGTCCTGACTGAACACATTTTAAAGGACAAAACAGATGATCATCTCTTCAGTGGAGGAGAAGGAAAACAAACAACCTGACCACAACCTGAACACAACCTGAACACAACCTGGCTACAACCTGAACCCAACCTGACCACAACCTGAACACAACCTGAACACAACCTGACCACAACCTGAACACAACCTGACCACAACCTGAACCCAACCTGACCACAACCTGAACACAACCTGAACACAACCTGAACACAACCTGACCACAACCTGAACACAACCTGAACACAACCTGAACACAACCTGACCACAACCTGAACACAACCTGGCTACAACCTGAACCCAACCTGACCACAACCTGAACACAACCTGAACACAACCTGACCACAACCTGACCACAACCTGACCACAACCTGACCACAACCTGAACACAACCTGACCACAACCTGAACACAACCCGGCTACAACCTGAACCCAACCTGACCACAACCTGAACACAACCTGAACACAACCTGACCACAACCTGACCACAACCTGAACCCAACCTGACCACAACCTGACCACAACCTGAACACAACCTGAACACAACCTGACCACAACCTGAACACAACCTGACCACAACCTGAACCCAACCTGACCACAACCTGAACACAACCTGACCACAACCTGAACCCAACCTGAACACAACCTGAACACAACCTGAACACAACCTGACCACAACCTGAACACAACCTGAACACAACCTGACCACAACCTGAACACAACCTGGCTACAACCTGAACCCAACCTGACCACAACCTGAACACAACCTGAACACAACCTGACCACAACCTGACCACAACCTGACCACAACCTGACCACAACCTGAACACAACCTGACCACAACCTGAACACAACCTGGCTACAACCTGAACCCAACCTGACCACAACCTGAACACAACCTGAACACAACCTGACCACAACCTGACCACAACCTGAACCCAACCTGACCACAACCTGACCACAACCTGAACACAACCTGAACACAACCTGACCACAACCTGAACCCAACCTGACCACAACCTGAACCCAACCTGACCACAACCTGAACACAACCTGACCACAACCTGAACCCAACCTGACCACAACCTGAACACAACCTGAACACAACCTGAACACAACCTGACCACAACCTGAACACAACCTGAACACAACCTGAACACAACCTGACCACAACCTGAACACAACCTGGCTACAACCTGAACCCAACCTGACCACAACCTGAACACAACCTGACCACAACCTGACCACAACCTGACCACAACCTGAACACAACCTGGCTACAACCTGAACCCAACCTGACCACAACCTGAACACAACCTGAACACAACCTGACCACAACCTGACCACAACCTGAACCCAACCTGACCACAACCTGACCACAACCTGAACACAACCTGACCACAACCTGAACACAACCTGACCACAACCTGAACCCAACCTGACCACAACCTGAACACAACCTGACCACAACCTGAACACAACCTGACCACAACCTGAACCCAACCTGACCACAACCTGACCACAACCTGACCAACACTGACCACACACTGATAAACATTTAGTCCCCACAGTAGATCTAATAGGAACACCCCTATTAGGCTGCTGAGAAAAGTTTACCACATTCAGCACAGACAGACAAATATGATAAAACAAAATGGAGTCTACTTGGGTAAGATAGTTCAACATAAACATGAACAAAAAACAAAATCGTAATTTTACTATGATGAAAATGTCTTTCTACAAAGTTTATACTTCCAAAATACATTTAAATATGCAATACACACCACAAATATCCCCCGAGATGAATGTATAAAGTGTAGTATGGAGCTAGTTCATGGATGTATAGAGTGTAGCATGGAGCTAGTTCATGAATGTATAGAGTGTAGTGTGGAGCTAGTTCATGAATGTATAGAGTGTAGCATGGAGCTAGTTCATGGATGTATAGAGTGTAGCGTGGAGCTAGTTCATGAATGTATAGAGTGTAGCGTGGAGCTAGTTCATGGATGTATAGAGTGTAGCGTGGAGCTAGTTCATGAATGTATAGAGTGTAGTATGGAGCTAGTTCATGAATGTATAGAGTGTAGCGTGAAGCTAGTTCGTGAATGTATAGAGTGTAACGTGGAGCTAGTTCATGAATGTATAGAGTGTAGCGTGGAGCTAGTTCATGAATGTATAGAGTGTAGCGTGTAGCTAGTTCATGGATGTATAGAGTGTAGCGTGGAGCTAGTTCATGAATGTATAGAGTGTAACGTGGAGCTAGTTCATGAATGTATAGAGTGTAGCGTGGAGCTAGTTCATGAATGTATAGAGTGTAACGTGGAGCTAGTTCATGAATGTATAGAGTGTAGCGTGGAGCTAGTTCATGAATGTATAGAGTGTAGCGTGGAGCTAGTTCATGAATGTATAGAGTGTAGCTAGTTCATGAATGTATAGAGTGTAGTATGGAGCTAGTTCATGAATGTATAGAGTGTAGCGTGGAGCTAGTTCATGAATGTATAGAGTGTAGCGTGGAGCTAATTCATGGATGTATAGAGTGTAGCGTGGAGCTAGTTCATGAATGTATAGAGTGTAGTATGGAGCTAGTTCATGCAAAACCATTCAATGTGGATGATGTTAGTTGTCTCAGCAACAGGAAGGAGGAGTGATAACAGACAGATAACAGGAAGGAGGAGTGATAACAGACAGATAACAGGAAGAGAGAGACCATTCTGAGCTCCTTGAAAGGATCTTTATTTACATCGGGATGTAAGCACACTGTTCCTCTGTTCAGTTTGTTAGAGAAAGACTAACTAACTAACTAACTAACACTCTCTCTCTTTACCTCTCTCTCTCTATATATATATATATATATATATATATATATATATATATATATATATATATATATATATATATAAAGTGAAATAAACAATAAAAATGAACAGTAAACATTACACTCACAGAAGTTCCAAAAGAATAAAGACAATACAAATGTAATATTATGTACAGTTGAAGTCAGAAGTTTACATACACTTAGGTTGGAGTCATTAAAACTCATTTTTCAACCGCTCCACATATTTCTTGTTAACAAACTATAGTTTTGGCAAGTCGGATAGGACATCTAATTTGTGAATGACACAAGTAATTTTTCCAACAATTGATTACATACAGATTATTTCACTTATAATTCACTGTATCACAATTCCAGTGGGTCAGAAGTTTACATACACTAAGTTGACTGTGCCTTTAAACAGCTTGGAAAATTCCAGAAAATGATGTCATGGCTTTAGAAGCTTCTGATAGGCTAATTGACAATATTTGAGTCAATTGGAGGTGTACCTGTGGATGTATTTCAAGAACTACCTTCAAATTCAGTGCTTCTTTGCTTGACATCATGGGAAAATCAAAAGGAATCGGCCAAGACCTCAGAAAAACATTTGTAGACCTCCACAAGCCTGGTTCATCCTTGGGAGTAATTTCCAAACGCCTGAAGGTACCACGTTCATCTGTACAAATAATATTACGCCAGTATAAACACCATGGGACCACACAGCCGTAATACCGCTCAGGAAGGAGACGCGTTCTGTCTCCTAGAGATGAATGTACTTTGGTGCGAGAAGTGCAAATCAATCCCAGAACAGCAGCAAAGGACCTTGTGAAGATGATGGAGGAAACAGGTACAAAAGTATTTATATCCACAGTAAAACGAGTCCTATATTGACATAACCTGAAAGGCCACTCAGCAAGGAAGAAGCCACTGCTCCAAAACCGCCATAAAAAAGCCAGACTACGGTTTGCAACTGCACATGGGGACAAAGATCGTACTTTTTGGAGAACTGTCCCCTGGTCTGATGAAACAAAAATAGAACTGTTTGGCCATAATGACCATTGTTATGTTTGGAGGAAAAAGGGGAATGCTTGCAAGCCGAAGAACACCATCCCAACCGTGAAGCACGGGGGTGGCAGCATCATGTTGTGGGGGTGCTTTGCTGCAGGAGGGACTGGTGCACTCACAAAATAGATGGCATCATGAGGCAGGAAAAATATGTGGATATATTGAAGCAACATCTCAAGACATCAGTCAGGAAGTTAAAGCTTGGTCGCAAATGGGTCTTCCAAATGGACAATGACCCCAAGCATACTTCCAAAGTTGTTGCAAAATGGTTTAAGGACAACAAAGTCAAGGCATTGGAGTGGCCACCACAAAGCCCTGACCTCAATCCCATAGAACATTTGTGGGCTGAAATGAAAAAGTGTGTGCGAGCAAGGAGGCCTACAAACCTGACTTAGTTACACCAGCTCTGTCAGGAGGAATGGGCCAAAATGTACCCTTATTGTGGGAAGCTTGTGGAAGGCTACCCCGAAACGTTTGACCCAAGTTAAACAATTCAAAGGCAATGCTACCGAATACTAATTGAGTGTATGTAAACTTCTGACCCACTGGGAATGTGATGAATGAAATAAAAGCTAAAATAAATCATTCTCTCTCGTATTATTATGACATTTCACTTTTTTTTATCTTTTTTTTTTTTTTTCACCTTTATTTAACCAGGTAGGCAAATTGAGAACACGTTCTCATTTACAATTGCGACCTGGCCAAGATAAAGCAAAGCAGTTCGACACATACAACAACACATAGTTACACATGGAGTAAAACAAACATACAGTCAATAATACAGTGAAAAATAAGTCTATATACAATATGAGCAAGTGAGGTGAGATAAGGGATGTAAAGGCAATAAATAGGCCATGGAGGCGAACAAAATACAATATAGCAAGTAAAAAAAAAACACTGGAATGGTTGGTTTGCAGTGGAAGAAGGTGCAAAGTAGAGATAGAAATAATGGGGTGCAAAGGAGCAAAATAAATAAATACAGTAGGTAAAGAGGTAGTTGTTTGGGCTAAATTATAGATGGGCTATGTACAGGTGCAGTGATCTGTGAGCTGCTCTGACAGCTGGTGCTTAAAGCTAGTGAGGGAGATAAGTGTTTCCAGTTTCAGAGATTTTTGTAGTTCGTTCCAGTCATTGGCAGCAGAGAACTGGAAGGAGAGGCGGCCAAAGGAAGAATTGGTTTTGGGGGTGACCAGAGAGATATACCTGCTGGAGCGCGTGCTACAGGTGGGCGTTGCTATGGTGACCAGCGAGCTGAGATAAGGGGGGACTTTACCTAGCAGGGTCTTGTAGATGACCTGGAGCCAGTGGGTTTGGCGACGAGTGTGAAGCGAGGGCCAGCCAACGAGAGCGTACAGGTCGCAGTGGTGGGTAGTATATGGGGCTTTGGTGACAAAACGGATGGCACTGTGATAGACTGCATCCAATTTATTGAGTAGGGTTTTGGAGGCTATTTTGTAAATGACATCACCGAAGTCGAGGATTGGTAGGATGGTCAGTTTTACAAGGGTATGTTTGGCAGCATGAGTGAAGGATGCTTTGTTGCGGAATAGGAAGCCGATTCTAGATTTAACATTGGATTGGAGATGCTTGATGTGAGTCTGGAAGGAGAGTTTACAGTCTAACCAGACACCTAGGTATTTGTAGTTGTCCATATATTCTAAGTCAGAGCCGTCCAGAGTAGTGATGTTGGACAGGCGGGCAGGTGCAGGCAGCGATCGGTTGAAGAGCATGCATTTAGTTTTACTTGTATTTAAGAGCAATTGGAGGCCACGGAAGGAGAGTTGTATGGCATTGAAGCTCGCCTGGAGGGTTGTTAACACAGTGTCAAAAGAAGGGCCAGAAGTATACAGAATAGTGTCGTCTGCGTAGAGGTGGATCAGAGACTCACCAGCAGCAAGAGCGACATCATTGATGTATACAGAGAAGAGAGTCGGTCCAAGAATTGAACCCTGTGGCACCCCCATAGAGACTGCCAGAGGTCCGGACAACAGACCCTCCGATTTGACACACTGAACTCGATCAGAGAAGTAGTTGGTGAACCAGGCGAGGCAATCATTAGAGAAACCAAGGCTGTCGAGTCTGCCGATGAGGATGTGGTGATTGACAGAGTCAAAAGCCTTGGCCAGGTCAATGAATACGGCTGCACAGTACTGTTTCCTATCGATAGCGGTTAAGATATCGTTTATGACCTTGAGCGTGGCTGAGGTGCACCCATGACCAGCTCTGAAACCAGATTGCATAGCGGAGAAGGTATGGTGGGATTCGAGATGGTCGGTAATCTGTTTGTTGACTTGGCTTTCGAAGACCTTAGAAAGGCAGGGTAGGATAGATATAGGTCTGTAGCAGTTTGGGTCTAGAGTGTCTCCCCCTTTGAAGAGGGGGATAACCGCAGCTGCTTTCCAATCTTTGGGGATCTCAGACGACATAAAAGAGAGGTTGAAAAGGCTGGTAATAGGGGTGGCAACAATTTCAGCAGATAGTTTTAGAAAGAAAGGGTCCAGATTATCTAGCCCGGCTGATTTGTAAGGGTCCAGATTTTGCAGCTCTTTCAGAACATCAGCTGACTGTATTTGGGAGAAAGAGAAGTGGGGAAGGCTTGGGCGAGTAGCAGAGGGGAGGGCAGTGCTGTTGACCGGGGTAGGGGTAGCCAGGTGGAAAGCATGGCCAGCCGTAGAAAAATGCTTATTGAAATTCTCAATTATAGTGGATTTGTCGGTGGTGACAGTATTTCCTATCTTCGGTGCAGTTGGAAGCTGGGAGGAGGTGTTCTTATTCTCCATGGACTTTACAGTGTCCCAGAACTTTTTTGAGTTTGTGTTGCAGGAAGCAAATTTCTGCTTGAAAAAGCTAGCCTTGGCTTTTCTAACTGCCTGTGTATACTGGTTTCTAGCTTCCCTGAAAAGTTGCATGTCACGGGGGCTGTTCGATGCTAGTGCAGAACGCCATAGGATGTTTTTGTGTTGGTTAAGGGCAGTCAGGTCAGGAGAGAACCAAGGGCTATATCTGTTCCTGGTTCTAAATTTCTTGAATGGGGCATGCTTATTCAAGATGGTGAGGAAGGCATTTAAAAAAAATATCCAGGCATCCTCTACTGACGTGATGAGATCAATATCCTTCCAGGATACCTCGGCCAGGTCGATTAGAAAGGCCAGCTCGCTGAAGTGTTTCAGGGAGCGTTTGACAGTGATGAGTGGAGGTCGTTTGATCGCTGACCCATTACGGATACAGGCAATGAGGCAGTGATCGCTGAGATCTTGGTTGAAAACAGCAGAGGTGTATTTGGAGGGCAAGTTGGTTAGGATGATGTCTATGAGGGTACCCGTGTTTACGGAATTGGGGTGATATCTGGTAGGTTCATTGATAATTTGTGTGAGATTGAGGGCATCAAGCTTAGATTGTAGGATGGCTGGGGTGTTAAGCATGTTCCAACTTAGGTCGCCTAGCAGCACAAGCTCTGAAGATAGATGGGGGGCAATCAGTTCACATATGGTGTCCAGAGCACAGCTGGGGGCAGAGGGTGGTCTATAGCAGGCGGCAACAGTGAGAGACTTGTTTTTAGAGAGGTGGATTTTTAAAAGTAGGAGTTCAAATTGTTTCGGAACAGACCTGGATAGTAAAACAGAACTCTGCAGGCAATCCTTGCAGTAGATTGCAACACCGCCCCCTTTGGCCGTTCTATCTTGTCTGAAAATCTTGTAGTTAGGGATGAAAATGTCAGAATTTTTGGTGGTCTTCCTAAGCCAGGATTCAGACACGGCTAAAACATCTGGGTTGGCAGAGTGTGCTAAAGCAGTGAACAAAACAAACTTAGGGAGGAGGCTTCTGATGTTAACATGCATGAAACCAAGGCTACTACGGTTACAGAAGTCATCAAAAGAGAGCGCCTGGGGAATAGGAGTGGAGCTAGGTACTGCAGGGCCTGGATTCACCTCTACATCACCAGAGGAACAGAGGAGGAGTAGGATAAGGGTACGGCTAAAAGCTATGAGAATTGGTCGTTTAGAACGTTTAGAACAGAGAGTAAAAGGAAGTTTCTGGGGGCGATAAAATAGCTTCAAGGAATAATGTACAGACAAAGGTATGGTAGGATGTGAATACAGTGGAAGTAAACCTAGGTAATGAGTGATGATGAGAGAGATATTGTCTCTAGAAACATCATTGAAACCAGGTGATGTCATCGCATATGTGGGTGGTGGAACTGAGAGGTTGGATATATAGTGAGCAGGGCTAGAGGCTCTACAGTGAAATAAGCCAATAAACACTAACCAGAACAGCAATGGACAAGGCATATTTACATTAAGGAGATGCATGCTTAATCGAGTGATCATAAGGGTCCAGTGAGTAGAGGTTGGTTGGGGTCACGGCGATCCAGACAGCTGGCCGGGTAGCTGGCTATCGGTAGCAAGATAACATAGGATGGAGGTCTTTTTTTTTTTTTTTTAATTGTTATTATTATTATTTATTTTATTTTTTTTCACCTCGTTCGTTTCCGTCGGTAGATTAGTGGGGTTCCGTGTGGTAGAGGGGATCGATCCAATTGGCAAAATAGATATAGTGACCCAAGAAAAAAAAGAAAAAAAAATTTGTCCGGTATATTTATTTAGATAGCAGCCGATAAGGCAGCTAATAATTAGCAGATGGGTATTCAGAAACGTCAAAATGGAAAAACCTGTTGAAACCACCTCGGACAATTACGTCGGCAGACCAGTCGTGATGGATCGGCGGGGCTCCGTGTCGGCAATAAAGGGTCCAGTCCAATTGGCAAAGGAGGTATTGTAGCCCAAGAATTCGCAGGTAGACCTCTTCGGCTAGCCGGCAGATGGGCCTAGCTCGAGGCTAGCTCAAGGCTAACTGGTGCTTGTTTCGGGACAGAGGTATTAGCCAGTAGTAGCCACTTGGTTGCAGCTAGCTAGCGACGATGATCCGGTGTAATTGTCCAGAGCTTGCGTCAGGAATCCGGTGATGTGGTAGAGAAAAAGCAGTCCTATATTCTCTGGGTTGATATCGCGCCTGTAGACTGGCATGTATTGGCCCGAGCTGAAGCTGGCTGGTGTCCGAGTTAAGGCTGAAGACCGCAGCAGTGGCTAACTGACTACTAGCTAGTAGCTAGTTATCTGGCTAGCTTCTGATTGGGGTTACGGTTCTAAAGTATAAAAAAAATAGCAGATCCGTACCGCATTGGGTGAGGCGGGTTGCGGGAATGTATATTCAGTTCCAAGATGGAAAGTGAAATTAAAATATATACGAAATGTATACAAAAAATACGAGGACTATTTACGCGGGACAAGACGGGACAAGACAAACACACGTCCAACTGCTACGCCATCTTGGATTTTTTACCTACAGTATGTACAATAAAGTGTGATACATTTAATGAAAAGCATGTTGTGTAGCATAATTGGCAATGTTACACTAATGTAACAGTAAAATCCAGCATATCTTGTTTGGACCCCATACGACGATCACACCACTTTAAAATAAAGTGGTGATCCTAAATGGCCTAAGACAGGGAATTTTTACTTGGATTTAATGTCAGTTATTGTGAAAAACGGAGTTTAAATGTATTTGGGTAAGGTGTGTGTAAACTTCCCGACTTCAACTGTACAGTGTTATTATCTCTCTATTATCTCTCTCTGTTTCTCTTTATCGATGATCTCCGTTCATCCAGTGTTATTATCTCTCTATTATCTCTCTCTGTTTCTCTTTATCGATGATCTCCGTTCATCCAGTGTTATTATCTCTCTATTATCTCTCTCTGTTTCTCTTTATCGATGATCTCCGTTCATCCAGTGTTTTTAGCCAGATATAGTTAAAGCATGGCATACAGCAGTGTAGCAGACAGGGGTGTTATGAAACAGAAGGTGTTAGTCAGAGGGCTTAACACAAGGTAATTAATCTATGTTACACCTGCTCTTTACACCCTACTGACAGGCAGACAGACAGGCAGAATGGCCAGCCCAGTAGACCACATATACAGCAGGAGCAGATTACCCTCAATAATATATAAGATAATACAATATTACATAATAATATATTTAAGCCATAAGGCCTGGGGAGGTGTGGTATATGGCCAATATAACACGGCTTAGGGCTGTTCTTAGACACGACGCAACACTGAGTGCCCTAGTGGTTAGAGCGTATGGGGGTGTGGTATATGGCCAATATAACACGGCTTAGGGCTGTTCTTAAGCACGACTAGGGTTGCACATTTTGGTGAATATTCAGACGTGGAAACTTTCCGTGGGAATTAACGGAATTATATGGGAATTAATGGGAATATATGCAAATTATGATGTTTTTTTGCATTGGATATATTTACCATATCATATGGAGACAGAAACATAAACCTTTTACCTTATCATAAGTAGACATAATTGTATAATATATATAAAATAACAAAAACGTTTTCAACATAAAATGATAGTGTAGAAACTAAAGCTTTGGTTGTCTTCCTCTCAGGCTTCCATGTCTTCTCCCTGGACCTCCTCAATGTCCACCTCTTGAACATCAGACTCTGAGGCCTCATCTTCACTGTCACTTTCCAACCGTGTTGAGGATGGCTCGTTGTCAGGCTCAAAAAGCCTCAAATTTGCCCAGATGGCCACCAATTTTTCAACCCTTGTATTGGTCAGCCTGTTGCGTGCTTTGGTGTGTGTGATTCCAAACAAGGACCAATTGCGCTCTGAGGCTGCTGATGTTGGTGGGATCTGGAGGATGATGGAGGCAACAGGGGAAAGAGCCTCAGATCCACAAAGTCCCTTCCACCAGGTGGCTGATGAGATATGTTGGCACGACTGCCATACTGCATCTCCATCCCAAAGCCCTTGCTTGGAAGTGTACTTCGCCAGACTGCCAAGAACCTTGCCCTCATTCAGGCCAAGGTGGCGAGACATGGTAGTGATCACACCATAAGCATTATTGATCTCTGCACCAGACAGGATGCTCTTGCCAGCATACTTAGGGTCCAACATGTACCCAGCGTGTATGGGCTTCAGGCGGAAGTCTTCACGCTTTTTGCTGTATTTCAGAACTGCAGTTTCCTCTGCTTTGAGCAACAGTGAAGTGGGCAGGGCAGTACGGATTTCTTCTCTTACATCTGCAAGCAGAGTCTGAACATCAGACATGATGGCATTGTCTCCCTCAATCCTTGCAAGGGCTACTGCTATAGGTTTCAGGAGTTTCAGGCTGCTTACCACTCTCTCCCAAAATACATCATCCAGGAGGATCCTCTTGGAGAGACTTCTTCCCCTCCAGGAGACTGTCAAACATGATGACAACACCACCCCAATGTGTGTTGCTGGGCAGCTTCAATGTGGTGCTCTTATTCTTCTCACTTTGCTTGGTGAGGTAGGTTGCTGCTATAACTTGATGACCCTTCACATGACGAACCATTTCCTTGGCTCTCTTGTAGAGTGTATCCATTGTTTTCAGTGCCATGATGTCCTCGAGGAGCAGATTCAATGTGTGAGACAGCACAGCCAATGGGTGTGATGTGAGGGTAGGACTCCTCCACTTTAGACCAAGCAGCCTTCATGTTCCCAGCATTGTCTGTCACCAGTGCAAATACCTTCTGTGGTCCAAGGTCATTGACGACTGCCTTCAGTTCATCTGTAATGTAGAGACCGGTGTGTCTGTTGTCCCTTGTGTCTGTGCTCTTGTAGAATACTGGTTAAGGGGTGGAGATGATGTAGTTAATTATTCCTTGCCCACGAACATTCGACCACCCATCAGAGATTGTTGCAATACAGTCTGCTTTCTCTATGATTTCCTTGACCTTCACTTGAACTCTGTTGAACTCTGCAAGCAGGAAATGAGTAGATAATGCATGTCTGGTTGGAGGGGTGTATGCTGGGAGAACATTCAGAAATCTCTTCCAATGCAAATTGTCTGTGAGCATCAGAGGTGAACCAGTTGCATACGCAGCTCGAGCAAGACATTCATCAGCATTTCTCTGACTACATTCCTGAGTCAAAATAAACTTCTGATTCCAGGAGGACCATGAGCTGTTGCTATCGATAAGGTGTCTGATTCATCATTTTCACCTCGAATGGAGGGACTTTTGTCAGATTGCTTGTTGTGAGCGCTGAGGGAACTTTATGCACTTGGCCAGATGATTCTGCATCTTTGTTGCATTCTTCACTTATGATTTGGCACAGTATTTGCAAATGTACACAGATTTTCCTTCTACATTAGCTGCAGTGAAATGTCTCTACACATCAGATAGTGCATGTGGCATTTTCCTGTAAAGATGAGAAAAAAATGAGTAAAAAAAAAAATAATGCAATTCCATGTACAGATAAATAGTTAAGCAGTTAGATTAAACAAGTCCTTTGTAAGATAAATGTTTTAAAATGAAACATGTATGGAAACAGGTGAATTAACACTCAGTTAGCAGGCTCGAGCAAGCTAAAACCCACATGGTAGCAAAAACGAACTAATTGTTAACAAGTTAGAAATTATTTAAACACACTTTGCTGTAGGCTACTATTTACTAGATAACAACAAATAAAGTATGTCATATAAAATATATTCACCCCACCCAGTATTGTAATCAAAACTTACCAGAAAGCATGT
>NC_074668.1:4169654-4184654 GCF_029448725.1 Salvelinus fontinalis | reverse complement strand
TACGATAGCAGTCTGTCTCCTCTTCCGTACGATAGCAGTCTGTCTCCTCTTCCGTACGATAGCAGTCTGTCTCCTCCTCCGTACGATAGCAGTCTGTCTCCTCCTCCGTACGATAGCAGTCTGTCTCCTCCTCTGTACGATAGCAGTCTGTCTCCTCCTCCGTACGATAGCAGTCTGTCTCCTCCTCTGTACGATAGCAGTCTGTCTCCTCCTCCGTACGATAGCAGTCTGTCTCCTCCTCTGTACGATAGCAGTCTGTCTCCTCCTCTGTACGATAGCAGTCTGTCTCCTCCTCCGTACGATAGCAGTCTGTCTCCTCCTCTGTACGATAGCAGTCTGTCTCCTCCTCTGTACGATAGCAGTCTGTCTCCTCCTCCGTACGATAGCAGTCTGCCTCCTCCTCTGTACGATAGCAGTCTGTCTCCTCCTCCGTACGATAGCAGTCTGTCTCCTCCTCTGTACGATAGCAGTCTTTCTCCTCCTAAGTACGATAGCAGTCTGTCTCCTCCTCCGTACGATAGCAGTCTGTCTCCTCTTCCGTACGATAGCTGAGTCTGTTTCCTCCTCCGTACGATAACAGTCTGTCTCCTCCTAAGTACGATAGCAGTCTGTCTCCTCTTCTGTACGATAACAGTCTGTCTCCTCTTCCGTACGATAGCAGTCTGTCTCCTCCTCCGTACGATAGCAGTCTTTCTCCTCCTAAGTACGATAGCAGTCTGTCTCCTCCTCCGTACGATAGCAGTCTGTCTCCTCCTCCGTACGATAGCAGTCTGTCTCCTCCTCCGTACGATAGCAGTCTGTCTCCTCTTCCGTACGATAACAGTCTGTCTCCTCTTCCGTACGATAACAGTCTGTCTCCTCCTCCGTACGATAACAGTCTGTCTCGTCTTCCGTACGATAACAGTCTGTCTCCTCTTCCGTACGATAACAGTCTGTCTCGTCTTCCGTACGATAGCAGTCTGTCTCCTCTTCCGTACGATAACAGTCTGTCTCCTCTTCCGTACGATAACAGTCTGTCTCCTCTTCCGTACGATAACGGTCTGTCTCCTCCTCCGTACGATAGCGGTCTGTCTCCTCCTCCGTACGATAGCGGTCTGTCTCCTCTTCCGTACGATAGCAGTCTGTCTCCTCCTCCGTACGATAGCAGTCTTTCTCCTCCTAAGTACGATAGCAGTCTGTCTCCTCCTCCGTACGATAGCAGTCTGTCTCCTCCTCCGTACGATAGCAGTCTGTCTCCTCCTCCGTACGATAGCAGTCTGTCTCCTCTTCCGTACGATAACAGTCTGTCTCCTCTTCCGTACGATAACAGTCTGTCTCCTCCTCCGTACGATAACAGTCTGTCTCGTCTTCCGTACGATAACAGTCTGTCTCCTCTTCCGTACGATAACAGTCTGTCTCGTCTTCCGTACGATAACAGTCTGTCTCCTCTTCCGTACGATAGCAGTCTGTCTCCTCCTCCGTACGATAACAGTCTGTCTCCTCCTCTGTACGATAGCAGTCTGTCTCCTCCTCCGTACGATAACAGTCTGTCTCCTCTTCCGTACGATAGCAGTCTGTCTCCTCTTCCGTACGATAACAGTCTGTCTCGTCTTCCGTACGATAACAGTCTGTCTCCTCCTCCGTACGATAACAGTCTGTCTCGTCTTCCGTACGATAACAGTCTGTCTCCTCCTCCGTACGATAACAGTCTGTCTCCTCCTCCGTACGATAACAGTCTGTCTCCTCTTCCGTACGATAGCAGTCTGTCTCCTCTTCCGTACGATAACAGTCTGTCTCGTCTTCCGTACGATAACAGTCTGTCTCCTCCTCTGTACGATAGCAGTCTGTCTCCTCCTCCGTACGATAGCAGTCTGTCTCCTCTTCCGTACGATAGCAGTCTGTCTCCTCCTCCGTACGATAACAGTCTGTCTCCTCCTCCGTACGATAGCAGTCTGTCTCCTCCTCCGTACGATAACAGTCTGTCTCCTCCTCCGTACGATAACAGTCTGTCTCGTCTTCCGTACGATAGCAGTCTGTCTCCTCCTCCGTACGATCACAGTCTGTCTCGTCTTCCGTACGATAACAGTCTGTCTCATCTTCCGTACGATAGCAGTCTGTCTCCTCCTCCGTACGATAACAGTCTGTCTCCTCCTCCGTACGATAACAGTCTGTCTCCTCCTCTGTACGATAACAGTCTGTCTCGTCTTCCGTACGATAGCAGTCTGTCTCCTCTTCCGTACGATAGCAGTCTGTCTCCTCTTCCGTACGATAACAGTCTGTCTCCTCCTCCGTACGATAACAGTCTGTCTCCTCCTCCGTACGATAACAGTCTGTCTCCTCCTCCGTACGATAACAGTCTGTCTCCTCTTCCGTACGATAACAGTCTGTCTCCGCTTCTGTACGATAACAGTCTGTCTCCTCCTCCGTACGATAGCAGTCTGTCTCCTCCTCCGTACGATAGCAGTCTGTCTCCTCTTCCGTACGATAACAGTCTGTCTCGTCTTCCGTACGATAACAGTCTGTCTCGTCTTCCGTACGATAGCAGTCTGTCTCCTCTTCCGTACGATAGCAGTCTGTCTCCTCCTCTGTACGATAGCAGTCTGTCTCCTCCTCCGTACGATAGCAGTCTGTCTCCTCTTCCGTACGATAACAGTCTGTCTCCTCCTCCGTACGATAACAGTCTGTCTCCTCCTCCGTACGATAACAGTCTGTCTCCTCCTCCGTACGATAACAGTCTGTCTCCTCCTCCGTACGATAACAGTCTGTCTCCTCCTCTGTACGATAGCAGTCTGTCTCGTCTTCCGTACGATAGCAGTCTGTCTCGTCCTCCGTACGATAACAGTCTGTCTCGTCTTCCGTACGATAACAGTCTGTCTCGTCTTCCGTACGATAACAGTCTGTCTCCTCCTCCGTACGATAACAGTCTGTCTCCTCCTCTGTACGATAGCAGTCTGTCTCGTCTTCCGTACGATAACAGTCTGTCTCGTCTTCCGTACGATAACAGTCTGTCTCCTCTTCCGTACGATAACAGTCTGTCTCGTCCATATGACAGCAAAGAAACAAGTAGCTCCGTCTTTATAACACTAATGTAGCTAGATTTACCTACTGCGTTAGCGTGTTGTAGCTACTGGTCTTGCACCCTGTGTGTGAGTGTGTGTGTGTGTGTGTGTGTGTGTGTGTGTGTGTGTGTGTGTGTGTGTGTGTGTGTGTGTGTGTGTGTGTGTGTGTGTGTGTGTGTGTGTTAGGGATGAGTAAAGGAGAAGCTGGACAGAGGGAGAGGAGGTGGCTGACCGGCTGACCACCATGTGACACCGCCCTTGGGGCCCTTAGATTAAGGTGAGAACCATGACAACGAGACATTCTAAACAACTACCTCAACTATCTCCCATAGCTCTGGTATAAAACTATATTGTATATCTGTTATAAAACTATATGGTATATCTGTTATAAAACTATATGGTATATCTGTTATAAAACTATATGGTATAAAACTATATGGTATATCTGGTATAAAACTATATGGTATATCTGGTATAAAACTATATGGTATAAAACTATATGGTATATCTGGTATAAAACTATATGGTATAAAACTATATGGTATATCTGGTATAAAACTATATGGTATATCTGGTATAAAACTATATGGTATATCTGGTATAAAACTATATGGTATATCTGGTATAAAACTATATGGTATAAAACTATATGGTATATCTGGTATAAAACTATATGGTATAAAACTATATGGTATATCTGGTATAAAACTATATGGTATATCTGTTATATAACTATATGGTATAAAACTATATGGTATATCTGGTATAAAACTATATGGTATATCTGGTATAAAACTATATGGTATATCTGTTATATAACTATATGGTATAAAACTATATGGTATATCTGGTATAAAACTATATGGTATAAAACTATATGGTATATCTGGTATAAAACTATATGGTATATCTGGTATAAAACTATATGGCATATCTGTTATATAACTATATGGTATAAAACTATATGGTATAAAACTATATGGTATATCTGGTATAAAACTATATGGTATAAAACTATATGGTGTATCTGGTATAAAACTATATGGTATAAAACTATATGGTATATCTGGTATAAAACTATATGGTATAAAACTATATGGTATATCTGTTATAAAACTATATGGTATAAAACTATATGGTATATCTGTTATAAAACTATATGGTATAAAACTATATTGTATATCTGTTATATAACTATAATGTATATCTGTTATAAAACTATATGGTATAAAACTATATGGTATATCTGTTATATAACTATATGGTATATCTGGTATAAAACTATATGGCATATCTGTTATATAACTATATGGTATAAAACTATATGGTATAAAACTATATGGTATATCTGGTATAAAACAATATGGTATATCTGTTATAAAACTATATGGTATAAAACTATATGGTATATCTGTTATAAAACTATATGGTATAAAACTATATGGTGTATCTGGTATAAAACTATATGGTGTATCTGTTATATAACTATATGGTATATCTGTTATATAACTATATGGTATAAAACGATATGGTATATCTGTTATAAAACTATATGGTATAAAACTATATGGTATATCTGTTATAAAACTATATGGTATAAAACTATATGGTGTATCTGGTATAAAACTATATGGTATAAAACTATATGGTGTATCTGGTATAAAACTATATGGTATAAAACTATATGGTGTATCTGGTATAAAACTATATGGTATATCTGTTATATAACTATATGGTATAAAACTATATGGTATATCTGGTATAAAACTATATGGTGCATGTATGGTGTATTGGTTATAAAACTGTATGCTGTATGCAACAATTTCAAAGATTTTACTGAGATACAGTTCATATAGAGAAATCAGTCAATTTAAATAAATTAATTACGCCCCTAAATCTATGGATTTCACTTGACTATGCATCTGTTGGTCACAGACCTTCCTACAGGTGAAGAAGCCGGGTGTGGAGGTCCTGGGCTGGCGTGGTTATATGTGGTCTGCGGTTGTGAGGCCGGTTGGACGTAGTGCCTAACTCTTTAAAACGACGTTGGAGGCGGCTTACGGTAGAGAAATTAACATTAAATTCTCTGGAAAAGCTCTGGTGGACAATCCTGCAGTCAACATGCCAATTGCACGCAACCTCAAAACTTGAGACATCTGTGGCATTGTGTTGTGTCACAAAATTGCACATTTTAGAAGTGGCCTTTTATTGTCCCGAGCACAAGGTGCACCTGTGTAATGATCACGCTGTTTAATCAGCTTCTTGAAATGCCACACCTGTCAGGTGGATGGATTATCTTGGCAAAGGAGAAATGCTCACTAACAGGGACGCGTTTGCATCTATTATAGTTCCCCGTTAGTTCCTGCCAAGGCAGCAGCTACTCTTCCTGGGGTGTATTATGGATCCCCATTAGTTCCTGCCAAGGCAGCAGCTACTCTTCCTGGGGTACAAACACATTAAGGCAGTTACATTACATATAAAACAAAAGATAAAACAGTACATCATATAACATCATTACACCACTACATATCTACAATACAAAATGTAATATGTAAACATATGTTTCAAATGTTTCAAAAAAGTGGCGAAAATAAGATCTGCCCTCTAGTGGTGGGAATAAGAACTGCCCTCTTGTGGCGAAAATAAGATCTCTCTCTCTCTCTCTCTCTCTCTCTCTCTCTCTCTCTCTCTCTCTCTCTCTCTCTCTCTCTCTCTCTCTCTCTCTCTCTCTCTCTCTCTCTCTCTCTCTCTCTCTCTCTCTCTCTCTCTCTCTCTCTCTCTCTCTCTCTCTCTCTCTCTCTCTCTCTCTCTCTCTCTCTCTCTCTCTCTCTCTCTCTCTCTCTCTCTCTCTCTCTCTCTTCTCTCTCTCTCTCTTCTCTCTCTTCTCTCTCTCTCTCTCTCTCTTCTCTCCTCCTCCTCCTCCTCCTCCTCCTCCTCCTCCTCCTCCTGACTTCAGCAGACACCACAACATTATTCCCTGTGTGTAGGCCTAGGTCAGGATGTACACAGAGAAAGAGAGAGACAGTTGCCCTAGAGCACACAAACAACGGGACCTACCGCAGCCTAAACATCAACACCAAGTTTAACTGCCTCAAAAGCTGTGAACTATCTGAGAGACGAGGCAAGAAGAGCCTTAAAAAGGAACATGAAATGTGACATATCAATTAGGATCTGGCAAAAAAAATACTTGAATCAGCTATTGAACCCATTGAGCTCTATGGTTGTGAGGTCTGGGGTTCGTTCACCAACCAAGAATTCACAAAATGGAACAAAAACCAAATTGAATCTCTGCATGTGGAATTCTGCAAAAAAACATCCTCTGTGTACAACGTAAAATCCCAAACAAGGAATGCAGAGCAGAATTAGGACTATACCGGTTCGTTTTCAAAATCCAGAAAAGAGCCGTTCAATTCTACAACCACTGTGACTGACACAAAATGAAGCATTTTATTTCTATATGTTTTTTTTTTAACTAAAAAATGTTTTATTGAATATCCGAAACATACAATATTGTTGCGGTGAAGCTGCTCTACAACTACATCACACCAGTCATCCAACAGACTCCCATTCAGAGCGACACACAGAAGCATCCAGGGTCAATGACCTGCTCAAGGGCACGTTGACCGATCGACCACCAGGCCAAAAAAACGTGAACCCGAACCCTCCAAGAACCCCCCCACAGTTCCCCAATAGCTGTCCCTCAACCATTCGAGACCCCTCCCACAGTCCCTCCCCAAGACCATTCCCCACCCCCAAGAACCCCCCAATGCGCCAACAACCAAGAGATAAAACTAAAGAGAAAAACGAAAAAGACAGAAGAAAACAGCAAACAACAATGAAAAAAAAAAAATTAACAGAGGACATCAAGGACAACTGAAATTATAACAGCAATGCCAACTGTATATGTTTGTGTGCATGTCTGGCACTATTACATGTATGTGTGTGTTCTTGTATGTGTTTATTTGAATGAGAGTGTGAGTATATGCATGTGTACAAACACCTGCACGGCATCAGCAGTCCCTCAGTGTCAAAACACAGTCCCTCAGTGTCAAAACTCAGTCCCTCAGTGTCAAAACACTGTCCCTCCGTGTCAAAACACTGTCCCTCCGTGTCAAAACACTGTCCCTCCGTGTCAAAACACTGTCCCTCCGTGTCAAAACACTGTCCCTCCGTGTCAAGACACAGTCCCTCAGTATCAAAACACAGCCCCTCGGTGTCAAAACACAGCCCCTCGGTGTCAAAACACAGCCCCTCAGTGTCAAAACACAGCCCCTCAGTGTCAAAACACAGCCCCTCAGTGTCAAAACACAGCCCCTCAGTGTCAAAACACAGTCCCTCAGTGTCAAAACACAGTCCCTCAGTGTCAAAACACAGCCCCTCAGTGTCAAAACACAGTCCCTCAGTGTCAAAACACAGTCCCTCAGTGTCAAAACACAGTCCCTCAGTGTCAAAACACAGCCCCTCCGTGTCAAAACACAGCCCCCCCGTGTCAAAACACAGCCCCTCAGTGTCAAAACACAGCCCCTCAGTGTCATTCAAACATACTTTTTATAATGTTTTATTTTGACTTTTTAAAAAACTTTTATCTTTGACCATCCTTCTATCTCCGCACAGCAACTCCACTCCCATTTGTCTCCAAATTCCACATCTGAACACTCAGCAGTATATTAGTAATTGACTGACCCGGTCTCTCCAGATCTCCTAACAGTACTATTTCTAGGGTCAATTTTAGATCAATGCTATGCATTTTCAGCCATTTCTGAACCTGAGACCAGAAACAGGCTACCGAAGGGCAATACCAAAATAAATGCTCTATTGATTCTGTATCCTCACAACAAAATCTGCAGAGCTGCGATGATTTTATGCCCCAAATATTCAACATTTTGTTGGTGGCGAGAATTTTATTAAATAATTTTAACTGAAAAGCATGATGACCAGGCTCTAATAGTATAGTGATGACCAGGCTCTAATGGTCTAGTGATGACCAGGCTCTAATAGTCTAGTGATGACCAGGCTCTAATAGTCTAGTGATGACCAGGCTCTAATAGTCTAGTGATGACCAGGCTCTAATAGTCTAGTGATGACCAGGCTCTAATAGTCTAGTGATGACCAGGCTCTAATAGTCTAGTGATGACCAGGCTCTAATAGTCTAGTGATGACCAGGCTCTAATAGTCTAGTGATGACCAGGCTCTAATACTCTAGTGATGACCAGGCTCTAATTGTCTAGTGATGACCAGGCTCTAATTGTCTAGTGATGACCAGGCTCTAATAGTATAGTGATGACCAGGCTCTAATGGTATAATGATGACCAGGCTCTAATAGTCTAGTGATGACCAGGCTCTAATAGTATAGTGATGACCAGGCTCTAATAGTCTAGTGATGACCAGGCTCTAATAGTCTAGTGATGACCAGGCTCTAATACTCTAGTGATGACCAGGCTCTAATGGTATAGTGATGACCAGGCTCTAATAGTATAGTGATGACCAGGCTCTAATGGTATAGTGATGACCAGGCTCTAATGGTATAGACCAGGCTCTAATAGTATAGTGATGACCAGGCTCTAATGGTATAGACCAGGCTCTAATAGTCTAGTGATGACCAGGCTCTAATGGTATAGTGATGACCAGGCTCTAATAGTATAGTGATGACCAGGCTCTAATAGTCTAGTGATGACCAGGCTCTAATGGTCTAGTGATGACCAGGCTCTAATAGTCTAGTGATGACCAGGCTCTAATAGTATAGTGATGACCAGGCTCTAATAGTCTAGTGATGACCAGGCTCTAATAGTCTAGTGATGACCAGGCTCTAATACTCTAGTGATGACCAGGCTCTAATGGTATAGACCAGGCTCTAATAGTCTAGTGATGACCAGGCTCTAATGGTATAGACCAGGCTCTAATAGTCTAGTGATGACCAGGCTCTAATAGTATAATGATGACCAGGCTCTAATAGTATAGTGATGACCAGGCTCTAATAGTCTAGTGATGACCAGGCTCTAATAGTATAGTGATGACCAGGCTCTAATAGTCTAGTGATGACCAGGCTCTAATAGTCTAGTGATGACCAGGCTCTAATACTCTAGTGATGACCAGGCTCTAATGGTATAGACCAGGCTCTAATAGTCTAGTGATGACCAGGCTCTAATGGTCTAGTGATGACCAGGCTCTAATGGTATAGTGATGACCAGGCTCTAATGGTCTAGTGATGACCAGGCTCTAATAGTATAGTGATGACCAGGCTCTAATAGTCTAGTGATGACCAGGCTCTAATGGTATAGTGATGACCAGGCTCTAATGGTATAGTGATGACCAGGCTCTAATAGTCTAGTGATGACCAGGCTCTAATAGTATAGTGATGACCAGGCTCTAATAGTCTAGTGATGACCAGGCTCTAATAGTATAGTGATGACCAGGCTCTAATAGTATAGTGATGACCAGGCTCTAATAGTCTAGTGATGACCAGGCTCTAATAGTATAGTGATGACCAGGCTCTAATGGTATAGTGATGACCAGGCTCTAATAGTATAGTGATGACCAGGCTCTAATAGTCTAGTGATGACCAGGCTCTAATAGTCTAGTGATGACCAGGCTCTAATAGTATAGTGATGACCAGGCTCTAATAGTCTAGTGATGACCAGGCTCTAATGGTATAGTGATGACCAGGCTCTAATAGTATAGTGATGACCAGGCTCTAATAGCCTAGTGATGACCAGGCTCTAATAGTCTAGTGATGACCAGGCTCTAATAGTATAATGATGACCAGGCTCTAATAGTATAGTGATGACCAAGCTCTAAAAGTATAGTGATGACCAGGCTCTAATAGTATAGTGATGACCAGGCTCTAATGGTCTAGTGATGACCAGGCTCTAATAGTCTAGTGATGACCAGGCTCTAATGGTATAGACCAGGCTCTAATAGTATAGTGATGACCAGGCTCTAATAGTATAGTGATGACCAGGCTCTAATAGTCTAGTGATGACCAGGCTCTAATAGTATAGTGATGACCAGGCTCTAATAGTCTAGTGATGACCAGGCTCTAATAGTCTAGTGATGACCAGGTTCTAATAGTATAATGATGACCAGGCTCTAATAGTATAGTGATGACCAGGCTCTAATGGTATAGTGATGACCAGGCTCTAATAGTATAATGATGACCAGGCTCTAATAGTCTAGTGATGACCAGGCTCGAATAGTATAGTGATGACCAGGCTCTAATGGTATAGACCAGGCTCTAATAGTCTAGTGATGACCAGGCTCTAATAGTATAGTAATGACCAGGCTCTAATAGTCTAGTGATGACCAGGCTCTAATAGTCTAGTGATGACCAGGCTCTAATAGTATAGTGATGACCAGGCTCTAATAGTATAGTGATGACCAGGCTCTAATGGTATAGTGATGACCAGGCTCTAATAGTATAGACCAGGCTCTAATAGTATAGTGATGACCAGGCTCTAATGGTATAGACCAGGCTCTAATAGTCTAGTGATGACCAGGCTCTAATAGTATAGTAATGACCAGGCTCTAATAGTCTAGTGATGACCAGGCTCTAATAGTCTAGTGATGACCAGGCTCTAATAGTATAGTGATGACCAGGCTCTAATAGTCTAGTGATGACCAGGCTCTAATGGTCTAGTGATGACCAGGCTCTAATAGTCTAGTGATGACCAGGCTCTAATAGTCTAGTGATGACCAGGCTCTAATAGTCTAGTGATGACCAGGCTCTAATAGTATAGTGATGACCAGGCTCTAATGGTATAGTGATGACCAGGCTCTAATAGTATAGACCAGGCTCTAATAGTATAGTGATGACCAGGCTCTAATAGTCTAGTGATGACCAGGCTCTAATAGTCTAGTGATGACCAGGCTCTAATAGTCTAGTGATGACCAGGCTCTAATAGTCTAGTGATGACCAGGCTCTAATAGTCTAGTGATGACCAGGCTCTAATGGTCTAGTGATGACCAGGCTCTAATGGTATAGTGATGACCAGGCTCTAATAGTCTAGTGATGACCAGGCTCTAATAGTCTAGTGATGACCAGGCTCTAATAGTATAGTGATGACCAGGCTCTAATGGTATAGTGATGACCAGGCTCTAATAGTCTAGTGATGACCAGGCTCTAATAGTCTAGTGATGACCAGGCTCTAATAGTATAGTGATGACCAGGCTCTAATAGTCTAGTGATGACCAGGCTCTAATGGTATAGTGACGACCAGGCTCTAATGGTCTAGTGATGACCAGGCTCTAATGGTCTAGTGATGACCAGGCTCTAATGGTATAGTGATGACCAGGCTCTAATAGTATAGTGATGACCAGGCTCTAATAATCTAGTGATGACCAGGCTCTAATAGTATAGTGATGACCAGGCTCTAATGGTATAGTGATGACCAGGCTCTAATGGTCTAGTGATGACCAGGCTCTAATAGTCTAGTGATGACCAGGCTCTAATGGTCTAGTGATGACCAGGCTCTAATAGTATAGTGATGACCAGGCTCTAATGGTATAGTGATGACCAGGCTCTAATGGTCTAGTGATGACCAGGCTCTAATGGTCTAGTGATGACCAGGCTCTAATGGTATAGTGATGACCAGGCTCTAATAGTATAGTGATGACCAGGCTCTAATGGTATAGTGATGACCAGGCTCTAATAGTATAATGATGACCAGGCTCTAATAGTCTAGTGATGACCAGGCTCTAATAGTATAGTGATGACCAGGCTCTAATGGTATAGACCAGGCTCTAATAGTCTAGTGATGACCAGGCTCTAATAGTCTAGTGATGACCAGGCTCTAATGGTATAGACCAGGCTCTAATAGTCTAGTGATGACCAGGCTCTAATAGTATAGTGATGACCAGGCTCTAATGGTATAGACCAGGCTCTAATAGTCTAGTGATGACCAGGCTCTAATAGTATAGTGATGACCAGGCTCTAATGGTATAGTGATGACCAGGCTCTAATAGTCTAGTGATGACCAGGCTCTAATAGTCTAGTGATGACCAGGCTCTAATAGTATAGTGATGACCAGGCTCTAATAGTCTAGTGATGACCAGGCTCTAATGGTCTAGTGATGACCAGGCTCTAATTGTCTAGTGATGACCAGGCTCTAATTGTCTAGTGATGACCAGGCTCTAATAGTATAGTGATGACCAGGCTCTAATGGTATAATGATGACCAGGCTCTAATAGTCTAGTGATGACCAGGCTCTAATAGTATAGTGATGACCAGGCTCTAATAGTCTAGTGATGACCAGGCTCTAATAGTCTAGTGATGACCAGGCTCTAATACTCTAGTGATGACCAGGCTCTAATGGTATAGTGATGACCAGGCTCTAATAGTATAGTGATGACCAGGCTCTAATGGTATAGTGATGACCAGGCTCTAATGGTATAGACCAGGCTCTAATAGTATAGTGATGACCAGGCTCTAATGGTATAGACCAGGCTCTAATAGTCTAGTGATGACCAGGCTCTAATGGTATAGTGATGACCAGGCTCTAATAGTATAGTGATGACCAGGCTCTAATAGTCTAGTGATGACCAGGCTCTAATGGTCTAGTGATGACCAGGCTCTAATAGTCTAGTGATGACCAGGCTCTAATAGTATAGTGATGACCAGGCTCTAATAGTCTAGTGATGACCAGGCTCTAATAGTCTAGTGATGACCAGGCTCTAATACTCTAGTGATGACCAGGCTCTAATGGTATAGACCAGGCTCTAATAGTCTAGTGATGACCAGGCTCTAATGGTATAGACCAGGCTCTAATAGTCTAGTGATGACCAGGCTCTAATAGTATAATGATGACCAGGCTCTAATAGTATAGTGATGACCAGGCTCTAATAGTCTAGTGATGACCAGGCTCTAATAGTATAGTGATGACCAGGCTCTAATAGTCTAGTGATGACCAGGCTCTAATAGTCTAGTGATGACCAGGCTCTAATACTCTAGTGATGACCAGGCTCTAATGGTATAGACCAGGCTCTAATAGTCTAGTGATGACCAGGCTCTAATGGTATAGTGATGACCAGGCTCTAATAGTATAGTGATGACCAGGCTCTAATAGCCTAGTGATGACCAGGCTCTAATAGTCTAGTGATGACCAGGCTCTAATAGTATAATGATGACCAGGCTCTAATAGTATAGTGATGACCAAGCTCTAAAAGTATAGTGATGACCAGGCTCTAATAGTATAGTGATGACCAGGCTCTAATGGTCTAGTGATGACCAGGCTCTAATAGTCTAGTGATGACCAGGCTCTAATGGTATAGACCAGGCTCTAATAGTATAGTGATGACCAGGCTCTAATAGTATAGTGATGACCAGGCTCTAATAGTCTAGTGATGACCAGGCTCTAATAGTATAGTGATGACCAGGCTCTAATAGTCTAGTGATGACCAGGCTCTAATAGTCTAGTGATGACCAGGTTCTAATAGTATAATGATGACCAGGCTCTAATAGTATAGTGATGACCAGGCTCTAATGGTATAGTGATGACCAGGCTCTAATAGTATAATGATGACCAGGCTCTAATAGTCTAGTGATGACCAGGCTCGAATAGTATAGTGATGACCAGGCTCTAATGGCATAGACCAGGCTCTAATAGTCTAGTGATGACCAGGCTCTAATAGTATAGTAATGACCAGGCTCTAATAGTCTAGTGATGACCAGGCTCTAATAGTCTAGTGATGACCAGGCTCTAATAGTATAGTGATGACCAGGCTCTAATAGTATAGTGATGACCAGGCTCTAATGGTATAGTGATGACCAGGCTCTAATAGTATAGACCAGGCTCTAATAGTATAGTGATGACCAGGCTCTAATGGTATAGACCAGGCTCTAATAGTCTAGTGATGACCAGGCTCTAATAGTATAGTAATGACCAGGCTCTAATAGTCTAGTGATGACCAGGCTCTAATAGTCTAGTGATGACCAGGCTCTAATAGTATAGTGATGACCAGGCTCTAATAGTCTAGTGATGACCAGGCTCTAATGGTCTAGTGATGACCAGGCTCTAATAGTCTAGTGATGACCAGGCTCTAATAGTCTAGTGATGACCAGGCTCTAATAGTCTAGTGATGACCAGGCTCTAATAGTATAGTGATGACCAGGCTCTAATGGTATAGTGATGACCAGGCTCTAATAGTATAGACCAGGCTCTAATAGTATAGTGATGACCAGGCTCTAATAGTCTAGTGATGACCAGGCTCTAATAGTCTAGTGATGACCAGGCTCTAATAGTCTAGTGATGACCAGGCTCTAATAGTCTAGTGATGACCAGGCTCTAATAGTCTAGTGATGACCAGGCTCTAATGGTCTAGTGATGACCAGGCTCTAATGGTATAGTGATGACCAGGCTCTAATAGTCTAGTGATGACCAGGCTCTAATAGTCTAGTGATGACCAGGCTCTAATGGTATAGTGATGACCAGGCTCTAATGGTATAGTGATGACCAGGCTCTAATAGTCTAGTGATGACCACGCTCTAATAGTCTAGTGATGACCAGGCTCTAATAGTATAGTGATGACCAGGCTCTAATAGTCTAGTGATGACCAGGCTCTAATGGTATAGTGATGACCAGGCTCTAATGGTCTAGTGATGACCAGGCTCTAATGGTCTAGTGATGACCAGGCTCTAATGGTATAGTGATGACCAGGCTCTAATAGTATAGTGATGACCAGGCTCTAATAATCTAGTGATGACCAGGCTCTAATAGTATAGTGATGACCAGGCTCTAATGGTATAGTGATGACCAGGCTCTAATGGTCTAGTGATGACCAGGCTCTAATAGTCTAGTGATGACCAGGCTCTAATGGTCTAGTGATGACCAGGCTCTAATAGTATAGTGATGACCAGGCTCTAATGGTATAGTGATGACCAGGCTCTAATGGTCTAGTGATGACCAGGCTCTAATGGTCTAGTGATGACCAGGCTCTAATGGTATAGTGATGACCAGGCTCTAATAGTATA